>NW_028246514.1:0-98946 GCF_964263255.1 Lissotriton vulgaris
CCATTTGTGAACATGAGAGACCACTGACCCTCGGGAAAGCACTGAAACAATCTTGAACAAGCATGGGCCACGCGACCTGGCCGGGAGTTGTGTGTGTGGACGCGTGCGAAAAAAAAAAACGCGAGTGCTGATTGCTGCTTTATTGTGAAGTTTACCTTTTGATCTTGCTCTTTATTGCTGGGATCCGTCTGGTCCACCGTGGCTTTGCCGTTTGTGTGGAGAGAGGGGTCTCTCTTTCGTCTCTGTCCTGCGCACTTCCGGGTGGGCTTTGGGGGGTGGGATTAGTCCTGTTATCTCCTGTATTTCAGATGAGGAGAGCGTGAATGCGCTGCGGAAGAGCGCAGCAGGCGCACCAAGGGCGCGCTGCGCACTGAAGGCGTGCCTAAGACAAGCCCATCTGTGTCCGTCCGCGCTTGGAAGTGGCCAGGCACCAGACATGCTGCCTGTCCTACCAAATGTAGGCTTATCTATTCCCCCGGGTAATCTCCTGGCTATTAGGAATGCTTAACGCCCCTTGCCTCCCTCCAGAGGGTCCATTTTGTTGCTTAAACTGTGGGTTTAACTCCTGGACACTGACCCTACCCCCCCTCCTTCATGTTCTAACATTAACATCAAAATTATAAGCCTCAATTGTCGTTCCTTAGTCCAACATCACTCTGATGTCTATGATCTTTGAGGAATCTCCTGATGCTCTTTTCTTGACCGAGACTTGGTTATCTGTTGATTCGGAGTCCCTGCTAGCACTCCCCCAGCGTGTTAACATTGTGACTTAATAGAGAGTCAAGAGGGGGGTGGCATCACAGTTGTTTTTAAATCTTGCTATATCTGTACCTTCGTTAAAAAACCCTGGTTGATTGTGAGTGTGCACGCTTTGGGCTCTCACTTAATGCCTGATACACCATGTCAGGGCTACTGATATACCATCCACCTGGACCTTCTAAAGAGTTTAGGGCGGTGCTTGTTGATACTGTCAATATCTTGGCTACGAGAGCTGCTAGATTTAGTGTCATTGGGGATTTGAATTTGCACTTAGAAGGGAGATGTGTAATTTCTTAGCTGATTTGGGAGCATGTCAGCTGCTGCAATGGTTTCAGAGTCCCACTCACTATGCAGGCCATTTGTTAGACCCAGTGTTCTCTAATCTTTCTCTTCTTTTAGTTCACACCCCTATTCCAGTGTGTTGGTCAGACCATTATTTGGTACACATGTCCCTTTCAGGAGTTATGCCTTCCCGGAGGCTGCCGCTGAAGTCCACTTTCAAACGCCCCTGGCATAAGCTCAACCTCGACCAATTTCATGACCTCCTTTCCATAAATGCCTTTAGTATGCCAAACAATCCTGATGCCGCTGATAAAGCACTCTCTGACTGGATTTGCAGTTCGCTTGATGTACTTCTTCCTGCGAAGTGATCAAAAAGCTGTAACTCTAAATCCAATCCGTGGTACAATGACAACCTCGCCACTTTGCATAAAACCTGCAAAAGGCTGGAACAGATATGGAGATGGGAGTATGACCCAATGCAGAAGCAGTGTTATCAGGCGGCTACAAGAAATGACCACAGGGTCATTCAAACAGAGTGGGCAGCGTACTTTGCCGGTGAGATCAGGAGCAGCTGTAAACCCTCTAAAACCTTCTCTTCTGCATTGAAAGATTTGAAACAGCCGGGGTTTCCTGCAGTGCATCCTATATTATCAGAAGAGCAGTGTGAGGCTCTCGCTACCTTCTTAGTCAACAAGGTGGAGAATATTTATAAGAAATTTCCTCATGCTGCCATGAGTCCTGACCATGTGCCTGGATCACTCCCCCCACACACACTGGCTTTGTTCCCTCTGGTCTCTCTGGAGGAGCTACGGTTGCTATGTAACAAGATTAAATCCAGCTCCCCTGCGGGGGGCGTGGCTAGCGGCCGAGCATGGCGGCAGCGTGAAGTGGGAGCTCCTCACGGCATAAAGGCCTTCTGTAAAATCCGGTAACTTAATCCGTCACAAAGCCTGCCCGTAGCGGCGGTAGCTGCTCAGGAACCGATTCTGCACCTCCTGATCCAACCCCGGTGAAAATCGATTATCGAAAACTGCACTTTTCAACTTGTGCGCAGTGAGGCCTACAACGAGAAGGAGACATCGGCCTGGAGTATTCGTCTACCCCGGCGAAAGTGCGACCTTCCTGGGCTGAACTCAGTGGCAACGGCCGACCCCCCGTGGGACGGACCGTTTTGAATATCTGCTGGTGGAAAACTTTACAGGCGCCGTCGAGGACAGTGGTAGAGAGCGACTGCTCGAGCCGTAAACACCCCCAGAGAAACCACGGCGGTGGCTGAACTGTGAAAGTTTCCACAAGAAGGGCGGCCTCTCGGGACCTTGTTGGGCGCCATTTTAGAGTCGAAGTCTGCCCGCCTCGGACGCCCGAGGGAAGGGGTGAGCGCCTACTGGGTGTGAAGCAGCAGATCGGGACCATTGTCGAGGCTGCCTTTGATACGGTCGAAGGCTTACAGATCCCTCACACCGGTCGGATCCCGATCGGGATCCTGGGGCTGCATTGCCGCGGCGTTAGAACACGACAGAGATTTGCATCGGACGCAGCTGCCACCTAGTTGGCGCCTGGGCGCCCGAGACAACGACAACTTGGAACTACATTGCCTCGTGTCATGGCGGGCAAAGGGAACAGAAACTCATCGACGCAGGCGAAATTGGACAAGTTTGCTTATAACCAACAGGGACACTCGCAAACTGGCGGCCGACATTCCTCGGGAGCTGCACCAGACGTGGATGGCGGCAAAAAAGTGACGCTGGAGGACATTATGAAAACCCTTTCAGATGTGCAAACAATAGTGGGCTCCATTTCCTCTGAGGTTACTCTGCTAAGGGCGGACTTTCAGAAGATGATCGAGAGGGTTTCTCAAGTTGAAGTGGTTACTAAATCACTTATTCAGGACACTTCTGACCTACAAGTAGCAATGGAGCATATGGAAAAAGTCACCAAAATGTTGCGGGCCAAGCTGGATGACTAGGAAGGGCGTTCCTGCAGGAACAACGTGCGCATTCTTTGCCTACCGGAAACAGAGGGGAAAGGCGCCATGGATCTCTACATCGAGGACCTCATAAAAAATAAACTGCAGCCTAAAGGTCTGTCCCATTTTTTCTCCGTTGAGAGAGCACACCGGGTCCCGGGTGGGACGCCCAAGCCGGGTGCGACACCAAGACCTGTACTGGCTAGATTGTTTAATTTCAGGGACCGGGACGCCATCTTGCAGGTGGCGAGAGTTTCTCCCCCGGTCAAGATCCAAAACTCTACTCTGGCCTTCTTTCCGGATTATACAGCGGAGGTCGCCAGGCGTCGGAAGTCATTCACGGAGGTAAAGAAAGCACTACGAGACAAAGGCTTGCAATATTCCATGTTGTTCCCCGCCAAATTGCGCATTGTGGCCGATGGAAAAGCGGGGTTTTTTGACACACCAGAAGTTGTGCGCGACTGGCTCGACGGATGGAGACAGGCGGGACAGCAACAACGGCCGCACAGAGACCGTCCAAATCATCGCAACGACAGGCAGGCGAACAACCAGAGCTCTCGTCCTTCACAGCATGCCAAGGCGGCCGGATTGGACTCTGACTTAGAGAGGGACCCTCTTGCCTCTGGACAGCCGGCTTCGATCTAGAGGTGAACTTTGCAGTTGACAATTCATGTGGACTACAAGGACCTGGAGTTGGTTAAGCTGAGTAGGGTGGGCATTAGCCGGTGCCTGTGGGGGACTCACCAACCCCATGAGCAAGTAAGATAGTAGGGAATGGGGAAAAGCACTCTGCAAAGTTGGGGAAGCGGGCGGGGAACAGTCCGTGGAGCAGGGGAGCAGGGAGGGGGGTTGGAGGGGACGTTTAATTGTTAATGTTATTGTATTTTGTCATCACTGCTACTCTATGGTACACTACACTGCCACAAACCACACAATTATGATACACTGTCACATGGTGCCACATCTGGGTTGATGTCGGCTACCGATCGCCCGTAACGATGATTATGCGACCCGATGGCCCAACAGGTAAACGCAGCGTCCGTTGAGGGCGTGCCTGCGATGGTTGATGTGCCCCCCCTACGTATGTTGACCTGGAATGTTAGGGGCCTGGGGGATAAAATTAAAAGAGGTCTAGTCTTGCAAGCGATTAAACGTCAGGGACCTGACCTAGTGCTACTCCAAGAAACGCACCTTGCAGGATCCACATGTAAAGCACTCAACAGACGTGGGTATGTTATGGCAGCACATTCAGAATTCACATCGGGATCCAGGGGCACTGGGATACTCATGAAAAAAACATTGCCTTTTCTTGTTGAGGGCCGCAAACTAGATGACCAAGGTCGCTTTGCGGCGTTGCATGGACAGTGGGAGGGACGGCCTCTAAATGTAGTCTCCGTGTATATCCCCCCGGCGCTTCACTCAGCAGCATTGCCTGCGCTGGGTAAATTTCTTCTAGACCTCCCGGTGGGGGATACAATACTTGGGGGAGACTTTAACGCCATAATGGACCCTGCACTGGACACCTTACCCGTGCGTACTCGCCCGGGTGGTTCTGCCGCACTTCCTGGCTTCATAGAGGCGATGGGCCTTACCGATGTATGGCGACATTTAAACCTAGCGACCACCCACTTCACATACTACTCTGCTGTACATAATAGCCTTTCACGAATAGACTATTTTTTATTCCTAGGGGTGGGTTTAGGATTGGTAGACAAATTGGATATTCTGCCAAGGGGAATATCTGACCATTCTCCGATATCTCTAACACTTACCACCAAAGAAAAGAAATGTGCAAGAACATACCCACTGTATCCCACTTATTTGAAAATCCCTAAGATACGTAAAAAACTTAAACGGGCAACCACGCAGTATTTCAAAGAAAATGAAGAGACCGTTTCTTCGCCCTCTATCCTTTGGGAGGCCTATAAAACCGTTCTCAGGGGGGAGGCGATAGCAGCGATAACGGGTCACAAACGGGATTCTAGACGGGAACTCACAGAACTGGAACTCGCACTTCACAACGCGAATATTGCTCACATGTCAGACCCCACACCGGAGACGACACACTTACTGCAGCTTCGCCAACAACAGTACCGAGATCATCTTAAAACGACCGTCCAAAGTCATCAGGCAAACACACTACATAGGGTGTATGATGTGGGGGACAAGGCAGGGAAAATGCTGGCATGGCTGGACAAGAGAGGGGGCAGCAACAGAGGCATACAGAGACTATACACACACGATGGTCAACTGCAGACACACCCTGAGCAAATCGTGCATACCCTGGCCGGTCACTTCCGGGACATATACACCCCAGACCGTGACGTCACTGCGCAGACGGCAAAGATTTCACTAGAGAATATCGTCATCCCTGCGCTCACACAAGAGGCACAGCAAGAATTAGATACAGATCTTTCGGAAGATGAAATTCAATTGGCGATCCACAGTCTGCAGTCTGGTAAGGCGCTGGGCCCCAATGGCCTGCCTGTGGAGTGGTATAAAGCAGTGGCCCCTATGCTCAGTAAACCATTGCTGAATATGTACAATGACAGCCTTGCTGGGACGATTCTGCCACTTGACCAACGTACTGCCACCATAGTGGCTATACCTAAACCGGGTAAGCCGCCGACTGCGTGCACCTCCTACCGCCCCATTTCCTTGCTTAATGTGGAGGCTAAAATCCTAGCTAAGATCCTGGCCAGCCGTCTTACGCAGCATCTCCACACACTGATACACCCTGACCAATCGGGCTTTATGCCCCACAGGAGCACGGCAATGAACCTAAGGAGAGTCCATGGGGTGATGGCGTGTGCGCACCTTCTTAATGAGCAGGCGGTGATCCTTTCCCTCGATGCCACAATGGCTTTCAACCTAGTGGAATGGGAATACCTATTCGCAGTGCTTACTCATATGGGCTTCGGACCTAAATTTAGGGCATGGATACGCCTGCTGTACACGTTGCCAGTGGCACAGGTGGTAGCAAATGGACATATTTCAGCATCATTCCCACTGAAACAGGGGACTAGACAGGGATGCCCGTTGTCGCCTTTGCTCTTCGCCCTGGTGCTTGAACCGTTGGCAATCCTGATCAGAACTACGCCACTGTTTCGAGGTATCACATGGGAGGAGGGGTGGGAGGATAAGATCTCCCTGTATGCAGACGACATGCTCATCTACATGGTTGACCCTGACAGCGGAATCCCTGCCCTACTACATCTCTGTAACACACACGGGGAGGCATCAGGTTATACATTGAACTGGTCCAAATCTGTGGTGTATGTACTCAAGGGCCCAGAGCCATTGTTGCAGGAGGACTGCCCATTAGCCGTAACGACGACCTCCTTTAAATATTTGGATATTTTCATTACGAGCAGTGCCACCGACTTTTATAATGCCAACTTAAAACCACCTCCAGAACGTCTGAAAGTGGACGTTAAACACTGGGCGACTTTGCCCCTGACCCTGCCGGGAAGGGCGGCTTTGTCCAAAATGATGGCGCTCCCCAGGTTTTTATATGTCTTGGAAAATACCCCTCATTTGGTTGCACCACGCTATTTTAAACAGATTGCAGCGCTGGTCTCCAGCTTACTCTGGAACAATGGCCCGGCGCGCATCGCACATGATAAACTAGTGAAGAGTTGGTACGAGGGAGGGATTGCACTGCCCAATGTTCAACTATATTACTGGGCGGCCCAACTTAAGATAATTAACCAATGGGTCCATGCCCAACGTGAAGACCCGGCGTATAAAGCTGACTGGTCTCAACTTGGAACAGACGGCATGCTTTCAGTCTTATATAACAAATCCCAAGCTAGACAACTGATCGGCCCGACGCAACACACAGCTGCATTATGGCACAAAGCACAAGCACGATTGGGATGGGCAGGCAAATTCACCAAGCTAACACCACTTTGGGATACAAAATCATTGGGAAACCTTAGGTCATGTAAAGGGTTTGCACAGTGGGATCGCATAGGAATCTCCACGGTCGGGGACCTGTGGGAAAAAGGCACAGTGATTGCATTACCACAACTTCAACAGCAGTATGGTTTGGGCCCCAATGAGACATTTAGATATGTGCAGATACGCCACGCACTACTCCAGGCGATTCCGACGGGCACTGATCTGCCAGAGTCATCGCCATTAGAAGACAGACTACTGATGGATTATATGCCTCAGAGTGCTACTTCTCTTACATATAAAAAGTTGGTCAATAATCTTACAGACCCCACATTACGTCTTCAGGAGAAATGGGTGAGGAACATAGGGGAGGTTGATGAAACAGAATGGAATGAGGCGCTTGCCTCACCGAAGGAAGTGGGCGTTTCGGCGAAATTCAGGTTAATACAACTCAAAATTCTACACCGAGTCTACTACACTAGAACACTACTGCACAGGATACAACGAACACCACACCCATTTTGCCTCAGGGGATGCGGGGAGGAAGGGACTCTGTACCACACCCTATGGGAATGCCCGCTGATACAGGAGTATTGGAAACAAATTATGCGTACAGTCTCTCAAGCAGTTAAGGTGTCTGTCCTGCCTGAACCTCGAAAATGTCTGTTGAACATTTGGGACCCCAATGATTTGGACCGGTATGGACTGCTGTGGGTCACGCTAGCCATTACAGTAGCCAAGAGAGACATAGCACAAAAATGGGGTGTTCCAGAACTACCTACAGCAACTCGATGGGCTAAGAATATGGACTTGTTGATGGTGACGGAAAGGGCAGTGTATGTGCTCAGGGCGTGCCCCCGGAAATGGAACAAGGTCTGGGCTCCCTGGAACACTTATAGAGGAGAAATTTGCGAACCTTTGCCAGAGGACGAGGATTTAGATTCTGAGGAGGAGGATGATTAGAAGGGTGGGTGTTTGGTTCACCATGCACTGGGCTGTCCCATAGTTGTGACCGTACAGGTACCGAATTGTGAACAACTTAAAGGGCTGCTGTATGTGGGGGTGTACAAACGACATGCGATATATGATGACAAATACGTTGGTTTTCTTTCTTTTGCTTTTTCTTCTTTGTCTTTTCCAAACAAAAAGGATTCCACACATGACTGAACATGAAGTTAAGTTTAGAAGGGGGTGCCTTAGTTAGATCTAAGGCGGATTAGTACTGTTCCACACACTATGTTGGACCAAATATTGCTATGTACCCAAGAACTGTAGGGACTATGTCCAACACATGTCCGACCACACATATCTGTATTGTATTACCAGTATACTGTGAAGTATGACCGGATTATATCCTTCTGTGATATTGTGAATGTCAATGATTTCTTCATGTCAATAAAGATTTCCCCCAAAAAAAATCCAGCTCCCCTGCTGACCCCCTGAAGCTCGACCAATTCATGAAATCACTACCAGTGCTCTTGTCACCTCTGAGCCAGGTGATCAATCTATCCCTGTCCAGATCAGTTGTTCCCAGTACTTGGAAGCAAGCCAAGGTGGTTCCTCTGCTTAAGAACCCTTCCATGGACGCAGCCAAAATGAAAATCATTGCCCCATCTTGCTCTTGCAGTGGATCGCTAAGATCACTGAGACCCACATCAATTCTTTTCTCACTAGATTCTTAGAGGAGAATAATTGCTTGGACATTTCACAGAATGGTTTCCACCCAGGTCATAGCACAGAGTCTTCTCTCCTAGCTGTCATGAGCACCTTAGCCTTGTTCTAGATGAGGGTCGTACTTCGGCTCTGATTCTTTTAGACGTCAGTGCTGCATTTGATACGGTCTCTCACCAGAACCTCCTGCTTAGGTTGGAAGAGACGGGTATTGTGGGCTCTGCCTTAGATTGGCTTGCCTCCTTTCCTTCTAATAGGACCTCCAGGTTGTGGCCCCTCCATTTGCCTTTACGACCCACTCCAACAAATAAGGGGTTACTCAGGGCTTTACCTTGAGCCCCACGCTTTTTAACCTCTATGTCCAACCTTTGGCAGTTCTGGCAAGGAGCAGAGGGCTCACAATTGTAACATATACTGATGATGCACAGTTGGTAGTCGTGCTCTCGGAGGACACCGTGGGGGAGGCCTCTAAGTTTCAAGACGATCTTACAACTGTTGCCAAGTGGATGACTGCCAACTGTCTCCAACTCAATTCCAGTAAGTCGGAGGTTTTGCTGGTAGGGAGAGACCCGGTGCTACGGGGGGAACGTTGGTGGCCGGCCATACTGGGCTGTGCACCCACCCCTACGCAGGTGGTGAAAGATCTAGGTGCCTGGGTTGACTCGGCCCACAGCTTTCAGTCTCAAACTAAGATAGTTGCAGGGACTCGCTTACTGGGGCTCAAACTGCTGCTGGGGTTCTTTGACCCATCAGCCAGATGATTATTCAGGCATCCACTCTATCAAGACTGGACTATGCTAATGTACTCGTTTCGTTTCAAAATGCTTTATTCGGTTTGTACAAGTACAACCATATAGCAACATACAACAATACTGTATGAAAACATATTTGTGTAGGTTGAAATAATGAAACTTATTTAAAATTGTATCAATAACCATGCCAATCTTGTTAAGCCCATAAGATATATCTCATTGATATACAGAGTTCAATTTGGTCACAGTATATTATTTAGCAGCAGTTAAGGTTTAGTGCGAAACATGCCAGGTATAATAGTGCAAATCAGAAAAGACCTTTGATAGGCATAAAGTGCAGTTGGTATGTGCAAATATGCAAAATTATAAGTAAAGTGCAACGTCTGTATGGTCTCATAGATATTAGAAATCATAGGTATTTTAGCAGCGGTTTGTTTTAAAAGAATTTGAAAAAAGACATTAGTGCAAGAAAAAGTGCAAAGCCGGAAGGTAATCATTATCAAGGATACAATCAACAAGTAAAAATACAGAGTGGATAAAATTCATATAAGAGAAATGCAAAAGTTTAACAGTAACTCACAGTTGTTCATTAGATGTGTTTACCAACGGGGGATAAAGGAAAGAAGGGGGCTCATATAATAATTGATTTCCTGTGCCCAATACATTTAAGAATATAGATGGCTACACAGTAACACACATTCGGGGAGGACAAGGCAAACAACAGTTGCATTGCAGCTCTTATATTGCACGTACTGTATTCCAAAAATAGTTGCTTCAGATAAAACTTTCTAAAACCAGTATAAAAATTACAAAATAGTAAAAAGTGGCAGATACTCTGTTTAGATTTCCCGTCGCATGGGCACGGGCATAACCCGGGTTTTTTTACAATAGGGAAAGCCACCAGATGGTGGACTATACCCAACCTCAGGCGTGCTAAAACAAAGCGGTGGGAGTTAATATTAACAAATGTGAGATAGGATGAAAATCCTATACTTAAATTATACTCCAAATGCAGTTTAAACGTACTTTGCATAGCATACTTCTTCATTCTGGCCCCTTTTGCGTGATCCATAAAGGTGGTTTTAAGGTCACGCTTCGTTAAAACTGATTCTGTTAAAATATCTTTAAAAATGTCCTGATCAAAAAGGATCTTGTACCAAGAGAAAATGTGTTTTAACCAGGGGATTTTCGAATGCTGATCCAGTTTAATACAGTCTACGATTACTTCCTGGGTGAACTTAGTTTCTTCTTTAGCCCATATGGATCGCCAAAGGGAAAGAGGACGCAATGCAATCAGATCTGTGGCATGATTTAAACCTAGCTCTCTATGAGTGATCTCATTTGACGCTGAAGCAGGGAGACATAGTAAGCGTTTCAAGTACATGTTTTCCTCTTGCTGGATGGATTGGGCAATCTGGGGGTTATATCCCCATATCCCTGCTCCATATAGGGCAGACGACATGCACCTTGAGTTGTAGATGGAAATCATCTCTCTTATTCTACGGCCCCCCAATTTAGAAGCGAATCTGAAGATACAATTTGTGTTTCTAGTCATCTTCATGCCTACACAGGATTGCTCGTTTACCCATCTCCCATCTCCTGAAAAGGTAATACCTAAATAGCAAAAATGTTGAACAGATTCAAGTTTATCCCCATCTAAAAAGAATGACTTGCTTTTCTTTAGTTTCTTTCCACAGGTCATGGTCATAGTCTTGCCCTTGTTAATTTTAAGCTTTCTGCCCTTAATAAAAATGTGAAATTTATCAATTAGCTTTTGGAGCCCATTCGCGGTCCTGGAAATCAGGACCGCGTCGTCCGCATATAAGAGGACGGGTATTTGTTTACCATTAATAATAGGGTCATCAGCTAAAGATTCTTGTAAGGATTGGTCAACCTGATTTATAAAAAGGGAGAATAACAAGGGGGCTAGCACACACCCTTGTCGGATCCCTCTACCAATTTTAAAAAAGGGGGTGCATTCTCCGTTTGATCCGAATCTGACTTTGCTTGAAAGGCTGCTGTACATTCTGGCCAGTAGGTGAATGATCTCTGGGGGTGCGCCCATAGCAAGTAGTGTTGGCCAGAGCAGTGCGTGTTCCACTAGATCGAATGCAGAACTTAGATCGGCAAAGCACATGAACAAATTCCCCTCCTTGGCTCTTGTGTACTTGCCGATGATAAGTTCAAGGTTCACGCACTGCTCCATGGTTCCTAAACCTCTTCGGAACCCATACTGAATAGGTGAAAGGACATTTTTATCTTCAACCCAGGATTCTAGTCTTACCAGAAGCACGCGACTCAGTATCTTTAGCGACGAGTCTAAGAGAGAAATTGGGCGGTAGTTCCGTGCTTCAGCCCTTGAACCCTTTTTGAAGAGTGGCACCAAGATGGATTGACCCCATGAGGTTGGCAACTCATCCTCAATAGCAGCATTAAAGTAGCGTGTTAGAATAGGGGCCCATAAATCGATCTCGGATTTGAAGAAGTCCACGGGGACCCCGTCTGGGCCCGGGGCTTTCCCCCCCTTACTCTTCTCAATTGCCTCAATCACCTCATTTAAAGACACCGAAAACAATAATTTCTCCCATTTAAAACAGGTTGGCATATCATTTAAGACATTAAGATTTGGAACAGGAATAAAATCATGAGTAAAATCAGAGTTAAAAATCTCAGTAAAGTGTACAATCCAGGCCTGGCAACTAACATGTGAGGTTAGTTCAGAAATATTGTCGTTCTTCAAGAACGGACTATTTACAGTGTCCCAAAATAGTTTATGATCTTTGGTTTCTGCAGCCTGATCTAATTTTGCCCAGGCCTCGTCCTGTAGTTCTTTCTTCCGGGTGGATAGTGCAATTTTATAGTTATGACGCTCTTCCCTAATCTTGCAAGAGTCTCTTGGTGTGGCATCAAGCGAAATTTTTAACCTTTTTAATGACTGAACACAATTGTCATCAAACCACGCCGTCTTGACTTTTCTTGGTTTCCGGATATTGCGTGTCAGTGATTTCTCAATAGTTTTTGTTATAGTTAAAAATTTGGATAACAGGGTTTGTCGGCGTGGTGTCGGGGATAGGCAGTACTCCACCTCTCCGCAGCAATTTGTAATTAACATTGGTAACAAATTTAGCGGGGTCAACTTTTGTCCACTTCACCCTCGTCCCGTTCGGTCTTCCTACAGCGATGTCCTGGATTGGTCGACCATAGGAATTGTTTTTGGTCCCCCAACCCAGCAATTCGACAGTTACGCTGTTGTGATCACTGACCATTTGTTCAATCACCCAGACATTAATATAGGTTACAGAGCAAGATACCATGATATGATCAATAAAAGATTGGCTGTTCCTTCCATGGAATGTCGGACATCTGGCGTTGTTTGCATTCTTATTGCATTCGAGAAGTTCCAGATCGTATTTAGCCAATAAGTTATTCAGAGCGCTGCCAAGGTTATTATGAGGGAAATGATTGTATACACATGTTGTTTCCCTTCCCGAGTACTCCTCCCTATGGCCGCATGCCCCCTTGAGTGCATAAGTACATGATTTGATATTAAAATCTCCTGTCCATAGTATGGCAGCTGGTTTAGGTGTACTAAGTAACATTGCATCAATGGCCTGCTCAATACCAGAAATAAACATTCCCTGTTTGTGCCCTGCAATATTGTTATAAAAATTCACTATTATTAAGTCTCTATATCCGCTGTGGGCCAAACGCAAAACGGAAGCATGATCTCCTAAGACTACTTGATCACTAACACAGAACTCAGTCAATGCGGTAGATATCAGAGTCACTAGCCCGCCCTTGGCTCGACCAGCCTGGGAAGCCACGGCCAACACATTGAAAGAGGTATATCCCTCGACATGTACTTCAGCCCTATCCCAGGTTTCTTGCAGGCAGATTATGTCATAACCCTGTTTAATAAAATCGGCCCATATGGTAGTGTTTACCTTAGAAGCTAACCCAGCTACGTTCCACGTAATAGCCCTAAAGGTCTCCTCCAAGGCTACTTGAGATGGATCAGGAACAGTTGTGGCTGATGGTATTATTGGGTTTCCCAGGTGATTTTCAACAGTACATGTGATATTTTCTATCACGGTTAAATCATTTGGGCTTATTACAGGGATGTCTGTTGGAGGTTCTCCTGCTGTATTACCGGTCATTAACCTAGGGGCCTCAATTTCCGGAAGTTCTTCAACCGGGGTATTCTCGAGTCAATCATTTTCGTCTAAAGAATTAAATATCTGGAATCTATTTGCTGTTGGGACTGCAAATTGACCATAAATAGGCCCAGGCCCAGACCCAATGGCATTGTGGTTGTTAAAATAGTTAGGGTTTAGCATACTATATAGATTCATAGGATGTTGTGGAACATACTGATTGTTTGGGTCATGAAAGGTCAGGGGGTACCCAACTGATTGCGCTGGGGCCTGCTGTGCTAGAGGATAAGGCATGTTAATTGCTCTGGGGTGTTTAAAATTCTGCACCGGAATCTTGAAGCCCACCAGGTTTCTATAAAAGTAGTCCAGTGGGAACAGGGTGGTATTGTAATCGTTGTCTGAGGGGATGGGCGCGTTCAAGATGGAATCTCTTGCCCATTCGGTGGTTTTGTAGTTTATGATTATGCAGTTCCCGTTAATTTCCTTTTTGCTGGGGCCCACCCACCCTACCCTTTGAGTTGAAATGATCTGGCCTGCCCCACTTAGGGGGAATCCACAATTGTGGACAAGCCAGTGTAAAATTTTGTTTTTAAGTGTTTCACTATTTTCAAATTGGGAGGGTTTAAGTTTTGGGACGTTGGCAAGAATAGCCACATATGGCCTACTTTCTGGTGGGAGGTTGATCACAGCAGGGATAATATTGTTATAGTAACTGCGCGCTGGTGGGTTCCCACTTGCTGAAGAGTGACCCGTGTGCATCTCTCCTCTTACCCTAGAGGAGGAGGAGGATGTTGAAGGCCCATTAGAGGTATTGGCTAGAGTGTTATGTGAATTTGCAGGCTTTCCAGGAGCTGCCATAGGGTTCACAATTCTGTCGAGTGGAACATGAGGTTTAGATGTGTTGTTGACAGTCGTATTAGCCTTATTCACAGTCGGTACATTCAAGATGGTTTGGGTAACTTGTGGGCCCAGATGTCCGAGGATGTCTAATTTGGCTAAGCTCAATTTCTCCAGGTTTTCCACCTTTTTACATATTTGCTCAAGCTTGTCATTGAGGGGAGCAATAAGGAGCTTCATAGCATCCATGATGTGACACATTAAAGACTCCCCGTTGACTGTGGTTCCCAAATTTGGCTGTGGTGGTTCGCTTTCATTGGTCTGTTCTGATAATACTGGTGGTAGGGTTGCCTTCTTTCTTCTACGCCTTTGTTTGGCACACCCCCTAGCAATGGCAGGTAGTTTTCTATTATACATGCGTCTGGATCTACGATGGACAGTGCCGTGATTAGTCGTACTATCAAAACTGCTGTTATTAGGAAGGTCAGTTGTGTGGATGGGATCTTCATTGTCGCAGGGAATCAAGATTGCACTAGGCGCCTTGCTAGGCCCCGGTTCCTCAGATGATGTTACATTAATCTGTAAATTAGGAGTTAGGGACAGCCGGCTATCCCTATCTTGAAATACTGCTGGAAGTGTAGGAGGATCTTCCATCGGGGGTGGCGCAGCCCCGGGGAGACCAATATAAGATTGCATCAAGATGGAATCATTTGATAATGCTGTCACATTTATGTTATGAACATTACTGTCAGCAGGTTGTGCTATCTGCTGAATTAGGCAAGTGCTGGGTGGTAGGGACAATCGTCTCTCAGTATTTTCAATGGCATTCGCTACCACCACGATTGTCTGTTGGAGCATGCGATCAATTGCAGTTAATGTTGGTAACGGTGTTTTAGTTTGAGTGGTGTTCCTTGTGACGGAATGTGTATTAATGGGCGTTTTTTTTGCCGTGCTCTTGGCAGAGGGTTTGGACTCCATGGGGGCCATTTATAGTATGCTTTAAACAACAGATATATAATACCTTGGTGATCGGTGCTGATTTGAACAGGGGGTAGTGCCCAGCCCAGACTCCTCAGGCCTCTGAGGGCCACAGAGGGCCCGCCCTTTGCCCGGGCTTAGCGGGGGGAGGAGACAGCAGGCGCGGCGGTGGAGGCTCTGGACCCCTTTCAGGCGAGGCTGGTGGCAGATCTGGGTCCCAGGATGCGGACAGGCGAGCAGGAAGGTGGACAGGCGAGCAGGTAGGCTCGCGCGCTGGAACACAGTTAGGCGCCAACACCCGCTCCCCAGCAAGGCCAGCCCCTTAAACAGCGCCTCCGGGCGCCAAGCCTCGATGCGACTTCCGCTCGTGTCGCGGAGGCTTCTGGGAGTTGTAGTCTCAACTCCCCCGCTCTGCGGCAGACCCGGTGTTGGAGGGCTGCGGCGGGGGGAGGAAACAGCAGGCGCGGCGTTGGAGGCTCTGGACCCCTTTCAGGCGAGGCTGGTGGCAGATCTGGGTCCCAGGATGCGGACAGGCGAGCAGGTAGGCTCGCGCGCTGGAACACAGTTAGGCGACAGTGTATTTATTGAGGCTCCTTATTTAAATTCCTTATTCCTTGTTTAGATTCAAGTCCTTAACTCGGACTGTCTCTCCTCTCCACGCTGCACACCACCTCTCCTGCCCCTCCTCACCTCTCTCAGCTCTTCAGCATTTCAGAGCGTTTCGAAGCACCCAGTAGCCAGACCTCTGACCTCGATGAAAAAAAAAAAAAATCACTCCTCCACTCCTCCGTCCCTTCGCTCTCAAAAGGACACAAAGCAGGCAAAATACCGAACTTCCACTCAGCCGCGGCAGCATTGGCAAAATGGGCTTTTTTCCGCGGCTTTTCCCGTTTTTTTTTCTTTTTCGCGATGTCTGCAGCGCTAACACATGCTGCTGTCGGAGCACGCCAGATCAGGAGCAAACCGTCGCCATTACCATCTGGGGGCTAATGTACTCTATTTAGGGGTCAACAAGACTGAAGTCCTGAGACTTCGGAGAGTCAAACGCTGTGGCCAGAACTCTTCTGGGCCTCCCTAGAACTTGTTCCATCTCCAGTGCGATTCATTGGCTACAGTGGCTGCCTGTTGCCAATCGAGTGGAATTCAAGGCCCTTTGTACTGTGTTTTAAATTCTGAAATACTGCTCTCCTGGCATTTTGTCAAACCTGCTCTCATTCCATTCTCCCTCGCGCCATTTGTTTGATGGGACAACACCTGGCGACTGTGCCTCACTCGTTTATTGGCTGCCAAACTTTGGAATACTTTGCCACTATCCATCCATGCCATGAATAACTAACTGGCTTTCCATAAGGCCATTAAAACTCATCTTTTCCCTTTGTTTTAGTATTCTCTCTCTCCAGTCATCAGCCTCCATGTTTCTGCCTTAGCGCTAGGGCACCTCTTTGCCCTGGCAGCTGTGCGCCCTACAAAACCTGCTAACATAACATAATCCATACAGACCACATGCTAAATATAACACAGTAATAGTACAAATTGCCAATGAACTAGTAATAAGACAATGAATGCAGTGATCTCATGTGGGATTATTGAACAGAATCCAGAGCAGATGCAAACACAAAACAGTAATGCAATCCTGGATATACTCTACACAACGTTCATGGACACCTATTGTTCGCGCAGCTCTGTTGTTCAAAAATCGGAACATACCTAGAATGGCTGGATCAGATTTCCACCTCTTAGAAAGTGATCTGAGATTTCAGAAGCATCTGGTTGCGAGCAGGAGCCCAGGGGAAAACAACTAAAGCAGTGCAGTACAACTAAGCAAACACCATTTCTAAGAAGCAGTATGCCGGTGACAGATGCAGGGAATGTTAGTGAAAGACAAAATGAAATAATATTGTCAAATGGAGGCTTAGGATTGTCCCACCAAATCGGGTCAGTTTGTACCTTTAACATTAAGCAACATTTGTGACCTCTAAGTTTAACAGATGTCTAAATTCCAGACCGCAAGGAACAACAAAATTCCACTATATAATATTAGTTACCAGTAAGGCAAGAGCTCCGTGCATAAGAGTGTGTGATGGTTCGCAAGGGTACAGTGAAAATATTGGAATTTCAGGAGACAGAGGGCGTCAACCAGGTGCTTTTCTGCCGAACATGTCGGTCAGAACCTGAAGTAGACAGCAATAATAAAATGTAAGAATTGGATCAAGAAAGCTTCAGACTTGGCCTTGGGCAAAATGAACTGGAATGCACCCCGGCTCTACACTCTGGATGCACTTCAGCAGCAAGGCTCCAGGGAGTGGCAAGTTTAGGAAAGGAGCAACGAACTGGAGGGCAGCTTTGGCTTTTTGTCCAAAACTAAGCAGTTGGGCAGATGGAGTGCATCCTCACAAAACTGAAGATCCAGCAGTTCTGGTGGGGTCTGGTTTCTTCTCCTAGGAGAGTGATCTGGGATTTTAAGAGCCTCTGTTTATGTACTACGGCCCAGGTGAGCTCTCTCATAATCCCTGATTACAAGTGGGTCAGTGTTTTCCGATCGCTACTTAAACCCCTGCTTGCGCCGGGTTAGAATTACAAATTGGGTGGTATTTACAGTATCTGGTAAACACTGGGCCTGTTAAATATCTCACCCTTTGCTAAATTTCAGCAGGTCAAAGCTGCTGGAATTTAATAGGAGAACAGTGTACAGTTTTTAGCGTACCATGGGGATTTTTTGCGCTAAGCACCAAAATCAGAATATTATTCACCAGACACTCGTAATAGGCACCATTTCACGGACCCGATAAATAATGTACCCTAGGGTATCATTATTTACCTGGTGCAATAAAAAGCATCTGGATTCCAACAAACTCCTAATGAGGGTCTATGTGTATTCCCTCAAAATCAACTGAAACAAAGGAAAACCAAGAAGTGATGGCTCAGGTTGTCTCCTATTGGTGCATTCATCCTCTGTCTTTCAAAAAACATTCTTATATTGAAAGAAATGTTCAGTACGGATAACTTTAACCTAGGCACCACAGTGATATTTGTAAAACCTTTATCCTAATTCATGCATATAAACACTAAGGGCCAGGTTACAAGTTTGGCAGTGTGGGAGCGGGCCACCCTCCTACTGCCACACCACTAAACACGATCGCTGTCTGCCTGCCAGAGTATGAGTTAATTCGTGCTCTGGTGGGCGGGCGGTGTGGCGGTCCCGCGGCGGTGCAGGTTAAGGGCTCATAAGTGAGCCTTAGACCTGCACTGCTGGGGTAACACTAATCCACACTCCTGCACGGCATGGACTGAGCAGTCCATGCCATGCAGGAATAGAGGTGTGTACATTGAAGGGGGCACAACATGTGCCCCTCTGCATGCACCCTCCTGCACAGGGGAAAAAGTGGGCCTTGTAGGGCCCATTTGTTTCTCCACTGCCAGTCTTTTCATGGAGGGCTCACCTCAATGAAAAGGCTGGCTGAGGGGAAACTCTTCATATGCATGACGGTGCAACAGCAGCACTGCTGTGCATATTACTTCCCCATACCGCCATGCCACCACCAGGGATCGTGGATCCCTGGAGGTTGCAGTGGACCCAAATACTCATAATATGGCGATCGGACCGCTGGTGCAAAGGTCCTCGATTGCCTCTGCACCTCCACGGTGAGTTTGGCAGTCCGATGGACCGCCAAACTCGTAATCAAGCAGTAAGTCATAGACAATTGTTCACCAAGGGTTATGCCAGTGGTGACTGCATGTGATATTCATGTGCATTATACTTACTAAACACATGAATAAGCCCCAATTGGACTCAAGAGCCTTAACTTCAATGTGATTGGTAGACACTTCCCCTGGATACACTCAGTCTTCTCAACATCTACAGAATAACTACCACCAGCTAAAGTATGGAAAATTTTAAGGAGGCTACCTCCTTAGGACTAAAAATGGGAACACCAAAGAAAGGGTCTCACTTCGCAGGTTTCACCTATGAGGGTCACCTTGCAGTTTCAGGGGTGCCTATGAGTTAGGATCCGCCAAACTTCTGTCAAAAAGTAAAACCAACTTAGTAGTAGGTGCAAAAAGGACAAAATGAGCAGCACAAGAGCAGCACTAGTTGTTCGGGGACATTCACTCTTATACCATAAAACAATGAATTAAGTAATCTGTGATAGCATTAAAATGCACATTCATTCTCGTCTGCCTTTTGCAAATGCATTGCATGTCCAAGTCCTATTTCATTCCGTGTGCTGGACACTACAACCAAAACTAATTTTACCATTTTTTACATTGGATAAGAGTTCAGTCCTGTATCGTGGTTTTGAAATTCTCCAAACATTTGTGCTGCATCATATTTCTAGCAAAGATCCTTAATGCTAGTTCTGAGATGCTCACCATGAAGCAGCTCTTTACTATTGGTTAGACAAAGGGCAAATCTATGCATACCTAAAATGATCAGAGTGTAGTATGGTTTATGGGCCTCTTTTTGCGTTCATGTTAAGTTAGCATGGTTTTTTAGAAGTTTAAACGCCATTTTACCTTTTGCTGCTTTTTGCACCCGACAATGTTTAGCTGTTTTTGAAAAGCTAGCTTTCACAAAGGTCTATACATGAGAAAGGGTTTGTTTTTCGACATCTCTAGACATACATCGTGCCCCCAGTCTATACAGTGAGTGCTGAGCCATCAAGGTTATCATAACATACAAGCCTGTTTATCGGCGTGTCCGTGTAACACATTCTAGACACAACATTTTGGCAGCTGCAAGCCGAGTAGGATTCTGGTGCCTTTATCATAGCACACTTTCCATAATTTAACACACTTGGAAGATTCCAGGGATGCAGAGAGACTAGCCGATCCAGATGTAATTTACATTTACTGAGCGGACAGGTAATGGGGTCTCCCAAAACAAGCACAAGAGACCTTCTCTAGTTTTATAATACAAAGTTCCTATATAGGGAGGGTGTTTAAACTAGGCACTCTTATCACCTGTTTGCACTATCATTATAATATGATTCCTCCTTTTGTATTTTATGGAGTTGTAACCATGCTGACCATATTATTTTTAATCATATGTTTGCTTATGTTGACTAAAATACTGCGCTTGAGATCACGTTGTTAAAATAAATATTTTAACCTTACTGTGTCTCTTTTTTACTCCTGTTGTGGACTGGTATGAGAGTATAACAAAAGAGTGTTCTCACTTCCCACCATTCCTGAGATGGTCCTAAGTCGCATGTTCTAGGTTGTCTAATCATTCGTTACTTTGCTATAGGATGAAGAGCTAATAAGACACTGATTGCTAGCTGGTTGGGGTTTCTAGGTACTAAGGTGAGTTTCTGGTACACCACAATTCACTAATGTCCTAGGTCTCTGTGCACAGTTCTGTGTATGAGCAGAAATCCTTGCAGCAAGAGGCTTCAGAATCAGCAATGCCCCTGAGTAGCAAGTGAACACAAAATAAGATCTATAAAATGAACTGGAGAAACAATAACAATGGGAGGGCAAGTTTGAAGTTCCATCATCTTACCTGTGGCTTATTAATGTAAAAATGCATGTGTAAGCATTTGCTGGAAAACAATATAGCACAGTCAGAGATGACTTTTATTCATAACCTTTCATCATTGGTGCCAATAACATATGCAATGTGTCTGGGTAAACATTACTTCTGTGTTACTGTCCTTCAGTTGTGTGGACCACACCTAGGTTTTGGAAGGTACTGCCCCAGATAACTATATGAACCAACTATTTGTTGGGATGGAAAAGTCCCTGCCACAGTGACAGACATTCACCTCTGCACTTAGTGCCCCAGCTGCAATGGTATCTGGATCCCTGGTGCTGATTTTTGCTGTCATGGGCAAATAAAGATAATGTGTGTCCGCCTCTCTCAGGGACGGTGGTCTTATTTGACTGGAAAGGGGACCCAAAGCACTACCCTCATAGTGGTGAAATGCTACTGCCTTTGCCAGGAGTTGAGTGGCATGAGTGCAGTGGTGGCAGCTTACTGTATAGCCATCAGTAGAAATGAGCAGACATTTTTACCTGTGTCAAATCAAATCAAAAAGTCTTTTATTCGATTAATCATTTTGATAATCATAAAAAGTACACAAATTGTTTAAAACACATCATCATGAATAAAGCGCATTATTGTTATTACAACACATTATTACTGTTCAAATTAAAATAAATGAATAAATGAGAAAGAAATACATTGGGGTTCGCAGAACTTGATAAATACAGATATACAGATGTTCAAGTAGGGATCAGTTCTATAGCTTTGCGAGTTGATAGGCTTAATTTCAAAAACATAGCTAAGCTTTTTGCCACATATTGAGTATCAAGCTGTTGTAGCGCTAAAAACGCCGGGCGACAGGTCCTCAACCCCATCTGGCGCAGCACTGGTAAAACCCAGCGCCTACGTATTTCAGTGTAATAGTGGCAAAACAATACTGTATGCATGGTTGATTGCGAGGATACTTTATCACAAGGACATTTCCCCAGATCATGAGTCCAAGTTGACATTTTTGGGAAAGAAACCAAACGAAAAAACAAATTAAATCGAAACCTGGTTAATAAATACCTTTCGTGATTAGTTATGTAATATGTAAGGTAAGGCTGTATGCCTGGTGACACTTGAACCATCAGAATATGTACATTAGATTGCTTGGAAACTTCACCAGACAAGCGCAATTCCCTTAAATGACTGAGACATAGGTTTTTCAAGGATTTTCTGCTTATCCCACTGATAGAAGATGGCTCGATTATATACTCAGTGAGATCCAGGTCTTTCAGAAAATTAACCACGTACGCCAGCCACGGGATGTTTTTCCAGGCTGACATCTCTAAACATTCAGAGATCAGGGCACGTGTAAGATGACATTGTGGTTTGGACCAAACACGGTGCCACAGGAGTACAGGTTGGCATTTGATGTAATCAACCAAATAGTCAATCCCGAGCTCGATGTGACATCCATAGGTGGGGGCACTCTGTGGGAGGGCCAGCAGATATTTAGTAAAGACATTTTGGACTTTTTGCAGTTCCATAACATTAGCATAACCCCATACCCCAGCTCCATATGTGGCGATACTCTGACATTTGGCTTGGAAGATCTTAAGGAGCGCTGATGGAGTTGGTTTACCCAATTTTCTGGAAAATGAAACAAGGGCAGAGGTAGCTCGTTGAAGAGTAATTTTCTGGTTACCAATGCCCTTTTCCATGTCAGGTGGTCGTCTATTAAGATACCCAAATAGGGGTATTCCCTCACACGTTCCAGTTTGGTGAGCTCGATACAGAGATGTTTGGAACTTTTTACCTTGGGCCCGGAGTGCATGACAAAGGTCTTGGTCTTGTTCACCTTTAGCCCAAGCGAAAACATGTAGGTACAATATTTGTCCAGCTGTTTCTGGAGCTGTACTAGGGTCCTAGCAAAAAGTACAGAATCGTCAGCGTAAAGTAACGCTGGAATAGGGCGATGATTAATGGTCGGTAGATCCTGACTCCCTTCTAGCATGGCTTCTTCCAAACCGTTAGTGTATAAGTTAAACAGGAAGGGAGCCAGGACACAACCCTGCCGTACTCCACGAGTTACTGGAAAGGAGGATGTTAACTCTCCACCCCTACCATATCTTACGCAAGCCGAGGCATCTGTATAAAGCTCGCGCAAAAATTTGATGAGGGGAGGATCAACACCCAACTCCTCCAGAATGGACCACAGCTTGACGTGAATTACGCAGTCAAACGCCGCACTAAGGTCGACGTAGACCATGAATAGGTTGCCCCGTTTTACTCCCACATATTTCCCAATAAGAAGGGTGAGATTCAGAGCCTGTTCGACAGTACCCAGACCCTCCCGGAATCCATATTGGAGGTCAGTAAAGATGTTCTTTTCTGCCGCCCAATCCTGTAAACGTTCCAGAATTAGGCGACCTGCGACCTTACCCAATGAATCCAGGAGGGAAATGGGTCTGTAGCAGGCGGGGTTGTTTCTTTCACCCTTCTTAAAAATTGGAAGGAGTATCGAGGAAGACCAAGAATCCAGAAGGCCGATGTTTAAGACTGCGGCCATCAGCTGCGTGATGACTGGGGACCATAGTTCCAAGTTACATATAAATATGTCGAGCGGTGCACCATCCGGGCCCGGCGCTTTACCTGTTTTAGAGGAAGAAAGTGCACTTATAACCTCTCCTAGGGTAAAATGAAGATCAATTGGATAAACCCTTTTTGATGGGGAGTCGGTTATTGAGGTGGATTGTGCAGAGTGTTCCGGGGGTTGATCACTAAAGATCTTGGAAAAGTGAGACACCCACTCGTCGGCAGTCACGGCCACATCCAGGTGTTGGTGTGAGCTGGCCTCCAGCAGGAATGGGGATTTAACAATCTGCCAGAACTGAATGCTGTCCTTACTCTGGCAGCTCGCATGTAATTGGGCCCACAGTTTATTTTTATGATCTTTTTTGCAACTCGTTTGGGCCTGCTTGTATTCTGTTCTTAATTTAGCTACAGTATCTTTATCTCTATTTGGGTTGTGTAGCTATTTTTTTAAAGCGGTTAGGGCTTTCCGACAAGCCGTGTTGAACCATCGAGGCTCAGAGTGATTACCTGGATTGGGCTTTCGGGTTAATACCTTCTGGATGGTATTGAGGATTTCTCCGAAGCTAGTAATAATTTGCTCATGGGAGGAGTCTTCATCGAGACAGGTGGAAATCCAGGGGAGAGCCTTAGCTATGACCTTACTTGAGGTAACGGATGGGTCAACACTTGACCATTTCACAGAGTAACCGTTTGTTTTATCCATAGTCAGTGCTTTTTGGGTCAGCAAACTCTTCTTCGGTGTATTGGGAGCAGTCGTAGGTAACTTGATCTTAATACTGTTAGGAAAATGATCGCCGGCTATTTCTGAGCCTGTAGTAAATTGGTGAAGCGTACCCATTACAGGATAAGAACATAGTATAAAATCTATGGTGCTACGACAACCCCTGCCATGAAAGGTAGGTCTAAATTCCACAGGTGGATTTACGAGTTCATTTGCGAACATCACTTCTAGGGACATTAGGCTATCATTAAAAGAGTCTCCTACAGGGGTATGGGTAAAGTGGGTCAACGGGGAATCATGTTCATCTAAGAGGCCACAGACAGTTTTCTTATAGTTAGGGCACAGTTGTACATTAAAATCCCCTCCCCATATTACATTGCTCATAGCTGATGGATACTTAACACGTTGTTCAGTTATATACAAAGAAATATCAGACACAGTCTTTGCACAATCTGCTGGTGTTAAATTGTTGTAAAAGTTTATGAGAGTGTAAGATGTACCATTTTTAAAAGTGAGCAAAATAATTTGATAATTTGGTGTAGTACGTAGAGTTATGGTTTTCTTTGCTGCTAAAGTGTTAGAAATATAAACCACAAGGCCCCCCTTGGGTCTACCATGTGTTGTTGGACTGGCTGGGGAGTGAAGTGTTATGTATCCTTGTATATGCAGTGGGTTAATTGTCCAGGTCTCTTGCAGGCAAATTATCTGATGCGTGATGACAAAGTCTAACCAAGGTGCCAGTACAATCTTGGATCGGAGACCTGCAACGTTCCAGAATATTATTGAGACTAGGTGGAACGACGGGGTTTCAGTACCATACGCTGGGCATCCTATTTGCGAAGGAGTCTTAGTTATTGCGCATGGATCGAAATTTGGAGAGAGGGACAGGATGTCACCTTGCATGTTACATATGATAGCGGGACTGGGCTGAATATCAGCGCCTTGACAGAGGTTTATATCATCTGTGGCAATTGTAGCTAATGTGGTTAATGGTGACTTTATTTGAGTCGATGGACTTGGGAGTTGGAAGGAACTTACAGGCGACAAGGATAGAGGGCTGGAGGGGGATATATTCCTGTCTTCCAAGACGGTGGAGCAGACATTTTTACCTGTGTCACTGGAGTGAGACCTAGAGGCACAGTCATGTAAAGTTCTGCTGCTGTGTGCTTAATTCACTTTTGGCCTACGTCAAGTTGGTATGTATGTGGTTGCTTGTATGTGCTTTGTTTATGTGTGCCTTTGAGTGGTACAATGCATGGATTACTCTGGGTTCTAATATGGGAGACCTATGGCTAACTGGAGGAGCATGTGGAGTTAGAGGAATCCCCGCAGAAATATTTGTATATTGCTGCATTTCTGCGAGCTGGGTGAGACACACACTGGAGGAAGGAAGAGCCAAGCTCTTCAGTACACTTAGAGAGTGCTCTTTGATTCAGAAGTCACTGAACAAGACCTGGGCACATTTCAAGAAAGTAATTGGGCTGATAAGAGATTCATAAAGAGTAGAACCGGAGCCCTGTAGTAACTCTTTGATCCTCATATCAATGTGGCTGACATCCAGGTGTGAACTTCTAGTCACTTCCATTGCCTTGGTTGTGTGGCTATCAAGTTTAGGGGTCACCCCTTCTGTGGCAGACTGCTTTCTGGCAGAAGGGCAGGACGGAGGGGTTAGAAGTTTAAAAGGAAGCAGACCATCATCACAAACTTCAAAGACTCAGACCCTGGTATCTATAAATTATTACTTTATGGTTCTAACCTGCTCTACAGTTTCATTCTGCAGGTAGTGCAATTCTGTGTGAGTGAGATGTGGTTTCAGAAGCTAGTTTCCTACGCCACCAAACCACTGAATTTGATCAGATGGCTCAGTTGGCTTGGATGGCATTGTACAAATCCAAAGCTATAATACTGTGCCGGGATTGGTAAAAGGCTTTAGTCATTTTTCAGCTCAGTATGAATGGCACTTGCTAATTCCATCCTTAAAGACTTTTCTGTAAAAATGGCAAAAGGCTTTGTCACTCTCTAGTTTAGCATCAATGGCACTGTGCTAAACTTATGCTTAAAAACTCTGCTAGAGAAACAGAAATATTTTGTTTGTTAGAGGCAACTGTTGAACTCTCCTAGAGAAACAGAAATATTTTGTTTGTTAGAGGCAACTGTTGATTATACCCATTAGTTCTACCCTCAGCAGAGTTGGGGCTGCCATTCCCATGTCACACTGATGTATCATATACATATCATGTACAAAACCTAGAGGTCTGAGTGGAGGACTTCATATAAGAAACAAGGAGACATCAATTAAAGCAGTTCCCCTAACATGGTTTAGAATACTGCTCTCCCCTTGTGCTCCTCCACCAGAGTGTCTGCATCCAGAGCTGCTTAGGTTAGTGTTCAAGGCTTGCCTGACTCCTGCTAAGACCCTGCCCGCCCTCCTGCTCGTGTGCACATATGCCGCTGTGCCTTCCTCTGTCTCCTTTCTGTTGTGTCTCTGCTTCTGTGCTGCATTCCTTTTTTCCCTATTCCTTTTCCTTGTTCTCCCTTCCTCTTTTTTCTTTTTTCTCCCTTTCCTGCTTTTCTCTCGTTCTGCTGTTTCTGCCCCCGCAGCCCCTCCCCCTCCCCGTGTTTTGACTCCCAGCTGATCCATCCTCCCCGACCCCTTCTTAATGGCACCCGCTGCGCGATAGGGTGAGCAAAACCTCTGAACTCCTGGTCAGAATACTGTTCTCCCCTCGCGCAGCTCCACCAAAGTGTGTCTGCCCCCAGCGCAGCTCAGGTTAGTGTTCGAGCCTCACCTCCTTTCTGCAGTGTCTCTGCTTCTGTGTCTTAATTTCTTTTTTCCCTTTTCCTTTTCTCCCTTCCTCTTTTTTTTTTTCTCCCCTTCCTGCTTTTCTCTCGTACCGCTGCTGCTCCCACCGTGCCCCTCCCTTTCCATGTGTTCCCACTCCCGCCTCTCGGATGTTCCGTCCTCCCTCCGACCCCTACTAAATGGCGGCCGCTGCGCAACAGGGTAAGCAAGACCTCTGACCTCCTTGTCAGAATACTGCTCTTCCCTCGTGCAGCTCCACCAAAGAGTGTCTTCCCCCAGCACTGCGCAGGTTAGTGTTCGAGGCTCACCTGCCTCCTAGTCAGGCCCTGCCCTCCCCCAGCTAATGTGCACATCCTTCGCTGTGCCTTCCTCTGCCTCCTTTCTGCTGTGACTCTGCTTCTGTGCCTTATTCCTTTTTTCCCTATTCCTATTCCCTTTTTTCCCTTCCTCTTTTTTTCATTTTCCCCCTTCCTACTTTTCTATCGTTCCGCCGCTGCTGCCCCTGTGGTTCCTCCTCCTCCCATGTGTACCCGCCTCACACCTGTCCCACCCTCCCCTCCCCCTAATAAATGGCAGCCGCTGCGTGACAGAGTGATCAAGGCCTCCGACCTCCTGGACCTCCTGGTCAGAATACTGCTCTCCCCTCGTGCAGCTCCACCAAAGAGTGTCAACCCATAGTGCTGCTCAGCCCAGTGTTTGAGGCTCGCCTGCCTCCTGCCAAAGCCCTGCTCTCCCCCTACCCCGCTGTGCCTTTCTCTGCCTCCTTTCTGCTGTGTCTCTGTGTCTGTGCCTTTTTTCTTTTTTCGTATTCGGAGATCCTCATCCTTGGGACCAACCCCTCGTGGTGGCCAACATCACTGGGAACCCCCCAGCACCTAGAAACCATGCACGCAACCTAGGGGTCATCCTCGATTTCAAGCTCAGCATGTCCAACCAAGTCAACGTAGTCTCCTCCTCCTGCTTCCACACCCTTCGCATACTCCGCAAGATCTACAGGTGGATCCCGACGGACACACGGAAAACCGTCACCCACGCCCTCGTCAGCAGCCGACTCGACTACGGAAACGCCCTCTACGCCGAAGCCCCGTCCAAACTCATCAACAGACTCCAAAGAATCCAGAACGCCTCCGCACGCCTGATCCTAGACGTCCAGCGCCAAGACCACATCACCCCCCACCTGAGAGACCTGCACTGGCTCCCCGTCGACAAAAGAACCACATTCAAACTCATGATCCATGCACACAAAGCACTCCACAACACCGGCCCAGCCTACCTCAATGACGGACTCTCCTTCTACACACCCAACAGGAAACTCAGCTCCGCTGACCTGTCCCTGGCCGCCATCCCGCGCATCCACATAACCCTCGCATGTGCCTACTCAGTGGGTCAACCGTCTATACTTACTTGCCGGTCGGCATCTGCATACGTCCTCCATATCCTCCAACACTCCTAGCAAATAATGTCAGCCAACAATCTCAGTTCTTGGTGATGGTCATTGTTGGCCGCAGATTTATTAATATCAATAATGATTATTAATAACAATATTAATAACATACTGGTTGTACAATCTTCATTTGCGAACTTTAACCATAAATCATGCACATCACATTACAGTTTATGACACCTTCCCCTGGTACAGGTGTCTGTCTCTCGTGCACCCATCAGTTCGTAAATGGCACTTGTGTACAACCAGTTCTTAATCAGTTTCTTGGTGTTCCGGTAGTTGGTTGGCCACACCCCTTTTTGGGTGTCATGGAGGGGAGCTTCTTTGCCTGGAGTTAGGTCCCCAGCTCGCTACCATTTGCGCCCTGCCGTCCGGCCGGGTCTGGGCCGCGAGTGCCGTCTCCGTCTTTTCCTCCCCTCCTTTGTGAGGCCACGTCACCCTGCCGTGCGGCATTGAAAAGTGAGTGGCCCTCCTCCTACACACCGCCCACCGGTGTGTTTGGTTAGCCAACGATTGTAGGATTTCCGTCAACGCCTTCCCCACTGTCCAGCACTGCGACTCTGCTGTTCCTCAGGTGTGGGTGGGTGGGCTTCAAACGATGTCGTTGTCGCGCCGCTCTCCCAGCTCCTTCGAAGACGTTGTGCTTCTGGTTGGGGAGCGGCGGTGCTTAAATCCCCTTGAGCCCCCTAAGGGCTTCAGGTGAACCCCCTTTGATTGGGGGGTTCAAAGGTAGCAAGGTTGGCCATTGGTCGCCCCCCATGGGCGCCAAGGTCACAAGGTCACTTCCTGTCGGGGTGGCTGGTGCGCACCCCGTTTCCGCTGGTCCTGGCCGCTTCGGGGCGCCCAGGACCAGTTCCATCCCCCCTGTTGGCACCGCGTGGGTTATGGCGCCGGCCCTCGAGCCTCCCCCACCCTGCGGGTGGATGCGGCGGCCTCTGCAATAACCCTCGCATGTGCCTACTCAGTGGGTCAACCGTCTATACTTACTTGCCGGTCGGCATCTGCATACGTCCTCCATATCCTCCAACACTCCTAGCAAATAATGTCAGCCAACAATCTCAGTTCTTGGTGATGGTCATTGTTGGCCGCAGATTTATTAATATCAATAATGATTATTAATAACAATATTAATAACATACTGGTTGTACAATCTTCATTTGCGAACTTTAACCATAAATCATGCACATCACATTACAGTTTATGACACCTTCCCCTGGTACAGGTGTCTGTCTCTCGTGCACCCATCAGTTCGTAAATGGCACTTGTGTACAACCAGTTCTTAATCAGTTTCTTGGTGTTCCGGTAGTTGGTTGGCCACACCCCTTTTTGGGTGTCATGGAGGGGAGCTTCTTTGCCTGGAGTTAGGTCCCCAGCTCGCTACCATTTGCGCCCTGCCGTCCGGCCGGGTCTGGGCTGCGAGTGCCGTCTCCGTCTTTTCCTCCCCTCCTTTGTGCGGCCACGTCACCCTGCCGTGCGGCATTGAAAAGTGAGTGGCCCTCCTCCTACACACCGCCCACCGGTGTGTTTGGTTAGCCAACGATTGTAGGATTTCCGCCACGCCGCAGGGAGGCTCACGTCTTTCTGCGGCTCCCCCCTTTTGCCCCTTGGTTCGTGGCTACCTACCTTCCCCCTGCTCTTGCTCCTTTTTTAACGACAACCCGCGAGCGTCATTGCGCCCCACAAGTTGCCCCAGAACACCTCCATTCCCTTGTCGGACAGATGCACCCCATCTTGTCCATATAGCTCTGGGCGGCCTGGGTGGATGAGGCCGTGCCGGATTGACTCCAGGCCGTTGGTTGAGCAAAACTTGTGCATGGCGGTATTTAACTTGCGCCTCGCGTTATCCACCGCTTTGTTGGAGTCGGCACCCCTCCAGTGCCTCCTGCTGATCATCTCCGACCAAACCACTGTCGTGGTCCCCAGCCATGCCGCCGCTTTGGCGATGTCCTTCTGGATGGCTTGGCCCACCGCCTTGCGGCCCAGCCGTGTTAGGTCGTTCCCTCCTAGATGTATAACCAGCACGTCCGGCAGCCACGCTGAGTCTGCCATGAGGCCGTCCAGGGTCGGTAGCAACTGCTCCCATCTCATGCCGGGCCGTCCGATCCAGCGGATGTATGTCGCCTTGGGTCTGCTTTCCTGGTGCCCCACTCGCCTCCACCAGGACTCCATTCTGGATACGAATGAGTGTCCTACGACCCATACCAGTTGTGGGCGTCCTCCTGTCGAGAGAAAATGCTCAATTAAGGTGGCTTTCTGCGCACCGGGTGTGGACGAGGGAGGGGCAGGAAACCCTGCCGTACGGCATCCCAAGGCGGCTGCTCCCCCCCCCTCCACTACCCCTCTCCCCTTTCTGTTTCTTTTTTTTTTTTTTTTTTTTATATGAGATGCGGGCGTATGTAAGACTTGTAGGCCCTGGACCGCCATCTGCCCACGGCCTGGATCCTGTCCTCTGGCATGCCATACTGCGATGCCGAGGTCGCCGCCCCGATCCTGAAGGAGTGCGGGGCAAATGATGTTGCGTGGAGCCCCGCCTTACTGAGGCCCTGGCGCATTACGGCCGTGAACTGGAACCTGCTCAAGTTCCTTCCATCTTGGTGCACGAAGAGGGGGCCATCCCCCGCCGGGCGAACCGCCATGTATTGAAACAGCCAGCACACTGCGCAGCGCCCCACCTCTGGAATACAATGTAGGCGTATCGTCGCCCCTTTTCGGGCCCTATCCGTTTTGGATTGCCTAAGCGTGAGCTCCACAGCTTTTACCATCGGCTTGATGTCCCTTGCCTGCAAGCAGCGCTGCGCCGGGCCTGACCTGCTGGGGGCCACTATTTCGCTTACCCGAAATGCCCCAAAGAAAGCCGTGGTGAACGCGGCCCCGAAGAGTAGCCGCTCATATCTGTCTGCAATGATGCTGGTTAGGGCGCTAAGTAACCGACCCAGCTTGTCATAATCAATGGGGCGTCTGGCGTCCTTCTTGGTCCCCTCGATTTTCCGCCAGCCTTTCAGGGCTGCTTTCAGGTAGACAGTTGCCGTGGGGTCCTCGCCTGTGTGGAGCCTGGCAAAGTATGCAATGGCGGCCAGGTGCGCCTGAGCCCAAGACCTTGTTTTCTTAGCGTCGAATGCCCACTGTACGAATTTCTCCACCGCTGTGCGCACCCTTGCTTTGTCTTCCAGCGACTCTATGCCCCCTACTCTCATTACTGTGGCCGCGTATTTCCTGTATCTCCTGTGTGCCTCAGAGGTCAGCGAGTGCCCTATCAATCTGGACAAGTCAACCCCCCCAGGTCCCACAGGTATGGTGGAAAGGGGGTCATCACCTCGTCCGCACCGGGTAGAAGTTGTTTGAACCGTGTCATCTGTGACCGGGATAGCGCATCGGCGACCGTGTTCTCTGTCCCCGGCACGTGTCGGGCCTTCAGCTCCAGGTTCCCCTCGAGCTGCAATTTAACCAACTCTCGCATTAGCCTCAACATGCCCGGGCATCTCGCTGCGCCTCTGTTAATGGCCTGCACTACCCCCAAGTTATCCGACCACAAGGTGAGCTTTAGGTTCCTTATCTCTTTTTCCAATACCGTCAGAGCCACTACTATTGGGAATAGTTTGAGGAACGTGATGTTTTTCGTGAGCCCCTGCGCATGCCACCTGTCTGGCCACTGGCTGGCACACCATCTGGTCCCCAGGACCGCCCCAAATCCCAGGCTCCCGGCTGCGTCTGTGTATAGGGATAGCTGATCCGCTGTTACCCAACCCTCTTTCCAGATCAGCACGCCATTGAAATCCTGCAGGAATTCGTCCCATACCTGTAGATCCTGCCTTACACCCGTGCTCAGCCGGATGTGGTGGTGCTTGTGGGTGACGCCAGCCGTTAGCGCGGTGAGGCGCCTTGAAAAGACCCTGGCGGGCGGGATGACCCTCGCCGCAAAGTTCAGCCTGCCTACCACCCCCTGGATATCCCTGAGGGTGGCTTTGCGCCGGCCCCGTAGTTTGGCTATTTCTTCCCTGAACTCCTGCACTTTCTCCAGGGGGAGCCTGGCGGTCCCCGCCGTGGAGTCAAGCTCAATGCCCAAGAACGTCAGTCTAGTCGTTGGGCCTGTCGTCTTCTCTTTCGCTAAGGGGACTCCGAGTGTTTCGGTCAGGTCCTCGAACGCCGCCAATGTACTGGCGCACGTCGGGGCTCCCGCCGGTCCTGTGAACAGGAAATCATCCAGGTAGTGCAGCTTCCCGCCCCCCTGATGCCTGTCGTGGAGGGCCCATTCCAGAAAGGTAGCGAATTGTTCAAAATAGGCGCAAGATATGGCACATCCCATGGGCATGGCTTTGTCGACGTACACGCCCCCTTCCCATTGGAAGCCGAGGAGGTGGAAGCTGGTCGGATGTACCGGTAGTAAGCGAAAGGCAGATTCGATGTCCGCCTTGGCCATGAGGGCCCCCTTCCCTGCCGCTTTGACTAGTGCGATCGCGTCATCCACTGACGCGTAACCCACAGAGCATGCTTCCTGGTCGATGCCATCATTTACAGACCCCCCCTCAGGGTATGACAAGTGGTGTATCAGCCTGAATTGGCCCTTTTCCTTTTTGGGAACTACCCCTAGTGGGGAGATGACTATTCCTTCGCACAATTCCTGAGGGAGGGGGCCCTCGATTCTACCCAGGCTCTTCTCCTTTTCTATCTTCGCGCTCACCACCCGGGGATGCTGCCTCGCTGATTGTAAGTTATTCGCTCCCGTTAATGGCAGTGGGCCTTGAAACGGGATAATGAAGCCTTTTTCAAAACCCTCTACTAGCGTCCTGGCGTCTGTTCTGTTTGGGTACCTGTTTGCTAAACTGCGCAGCTGTTGTGTATTAATGGGGGACCTAGCCAGCTGGCACTGTTGAATGTTTACTAGTGTCCTGTCCCCACTAGCCTTCGGGCTAGTGCTTCTTGTGTTTCTCTTTCTTTTCGCTCTTTGCTTCCCGCTTGGAGCCTTTGCATGTCGCTGCAGCGTGTTTCCCCCCGCAGCTTGAGCATGCATGTTGGAATTTGCACGAGGAGCCCCATGAACAGTCCCCCGCATCGTATCTCCAGCATATGGCCTTGGTCGCGGGGGGGGAGCTGGACCGCCCAGAGGAATGTTTCTGGTAATTTTTGTTCTTCCCCTTGTGGGACGAACTCCGAAAGGACTGGTCGTATTTCCCCGTCCAGGCTCTCACTTCTTTGGCAGCGAGCATTTTATGAATAAAACCTGAAACGTCCTCCTCGTTCCACTCCATCTCTGGGTGCCTCTGCATCTTTAACCTGAAACCCTTATCATATTCCAACCATGCATCCCCGGGGAATTGCCTCTGCGCAGAATGTATGTTAGCCTCATACAGCCATAGGTCAGCTGCGCAATGGGGGAACCTATCTACTATGATACACGCCATGATCCTGAAAGCGTCTAGCCAATTCTCGAAGTTCCGCTCCTTTCTAGCCCCTCGCCTCTCCCTTTTTTCATCCTCTCTCCTGTCACATGTGGTCAGGTCGAGGCCCTCTAGCTGTATTTCTAGGAGCGAGAATATATCGATGAACTCCTTGCGCCATATCCTCTCTTTTACTGCGAGAGGAATAAGGCACGCAAGCCCCGTGGCTTTCGTCGTCAAGGAGGCAGGGCCGGGGGATGGTCTGGCGTACAGGTCACTGCCTAGCCCCCCCGACCCCGGGCTCCCGGACCCAGTATTGTACCCCCACCCGGGTAATGGGGAAACCTGATCCCCCTGCGGGGATAGGCCCACCTGCTCCTGCACCCTTGACTGCCGGGCCCACCCCGGATCCATCATATGCCACGTTAAGCCCCCTGTCTCGTCAGTGCGTTGTTCCCTGGGCCCCGCCGCCCCCTGCCCTGAGCTGTTCAGTAACGTCGGAGCGAGCGATTTCAAGCATTCTTTTACAATGGTACTAATATGCTCACCATTAACCGCTCCGCCGTTCGTCTCACCCTGCTTGCTGTCGTCCGACCTCAGCGGCGGGAGCTTCTGGCGCACTTTCCTTGGGGGATTCCTCTTGTACGTCTTCTTCCTCGGCGTGGTCTTAGGCTTCTTGGGTGCTGACGGGCCTGCTTCCTCCTCTGCCTGGCCGTCCGGCCTATTCTCCTTCCCTTTGGCCAAATGGGGCTGGAGCCATTCGTCGCCGTGTACCGCCGATATCTCGCGGATTTTCTTCAGCACTTCCGCCATGTCTCCTGGCTGATCTTCCGCCATGTTGTCCCCAAGGCCTAGGTCTGGTTTCTGCGGGCTGGTCTGCGCCGCTGGGTCGGAAGGAATTCCGGACCCGCCTTTGAACTTCCTTACACGTGTGTGCTGTCCGTCAGATGAAGCGGCTCACTGCGCGCTCCAGACCGGACAATTGCTTACCGCGCTGGAGCTTGGCAAGGCCGCCGAGCTCGTCGTCTTTCTCCGTCGCTTCGGGTTCCCGGGGAGCTGGGTGGAGAACTTGACCGGCGCGCCGCTCTGTGTGGTCGTTCTTCTGCTTCGGCCATCCTTCGCCGCCTCCTGCCGTACTCGGTCCTCTTCAAACGATGTCGTTGTCGCGCCGCTCTCCCAGCTCCTTCGAAGACGTTGTGCTTCTGGTTGGGGAGCGGCGGTGCTTAAATCCCCTTGAGCCCCCTAAGGGCTTCAGGTGAACCCCCTTTGATTGGGGGGTTCAAAGGTAGCAAGGTTGGCCATTGGTCGCCCCCCATGGGCGCCAAGGTCACAAGGTCACTTCCTGTCGGGGTGGCTGGTGCGCACCCCGTTTCCGCTGGTCCTGGCCGCTTCGGGGCGCCCAGGACCAGTTCCATCCCCCCTGTTGGCACCGCGTGGGTTATGGCGCCGGCCCTCGAGCCTCCCCCACCCTGCGGGTGGATGCGGCGGCCTCTGCAAGAACCACCTCTGGGGGCAGGTCCTTCTCCCACCGCGCCGCCAAGACATGGAACTCCCTCCCTCTCTTCCTCTCTTCCTACGACAGACCGCAGACCTCCCGGCCTTCAGAAGCCTGCTCAAGACCTGGCTCTTCGACCACTAACTGCAGCTCCCTCCCCCCCCAGCGCCTTGAGACCCTAGCGGGTAAGAATAGCACTTTACAAATCCCTGATTGATTGATTGATTGATTGATATTCCATTTCCTTTCAAGCTCAGCATGTCCAACCAAGTCAACGCAGTCTCCTCCTCCTGCTTCCACACCCTTCGCATACTCCGCAAGATCTACAGGTGGATCCCGACGGACACACGGAAAACCGTCACCCACGCCCTCGTCAGCAGCCGACTCGACTACGGACACGCCCTCTATGCCGAAGCCCCGTCCAAACTCATCAACAGACTCCAAAGAATCCAGAACGCCTGCGCACGCCTGATCCTAGACGTCCCGCGCCAAGACCACATCACCCCCCACCTGAGAGACCTGCACTGGCTCCCCGTCGACAAAAGAACTACATTCAAACTCATGATCCATGCACACAAAGCACTCCACAACACCGGCCCAGCCTACCTCAACGACGGACTCTCCTTCTACACACCCAACAGGAAACTCAGCTCCGCTGACCTGTCCCTGGCCGCCATCCCGCGCATCCACAGAACCACCTCTGGGGGCAGGTCCTTCTCCCACCGCGCCGCCAAGACATGGAACTCCCTCCCTCTCTTCCTCTTTTCCTACGACAGACCGCAGACCTCCCGGCCTTCAGAAGACTGCTCAAGACCTGGCTCTTCGACCACTAACTGCAGCTCCCTCCCCCCCCCAGCGCCTTGAGACCCTAGCGGGTAAGAATAGCACTTTACAAATCCCTGATTGATTGATTGATTGATTGATTGATTGATATTCCATTTCCTTTTTATCTCTCTCTCTCTTTTTCTTTTTTTCCCCTTCCTGTTTTTCTCTCATTCTGCCACTACTGCCTCTGCAGCCCATCCCCCTCCCGCGTGTTCTCATTCCCGCCTCCCAGCTGTCCTACCCTCCAACCGACCCCTACTTAATGCCGGCCACTGTGTGGCTGCGCCACTTGCATGCCAAAGGCACTCTAAAGCAAGCCCATCTGCACCTGTCCGCGACCCAACCGTGACCAGCGCAGGAACACTGGAACTCAGACATGGCAGCGCAACAGCTTCTCGGCCCTCAATGCACTCAACTCAGGCCAGGCTAACAACTGCAAACGGTCTTCACCAATTAACCCCCTCGGACACTTCACCTGCCTCCACTGCAGCCACTCTTTCGCATTCACAGAAAACCAAAACCCAACGCAACTCTTCCGCCACAACACTGCGGCACCCAAAAGTCTGAAATGCATCCTCCTCAACGTCCGCTCCCTCCACAGACACGCCGCAGAAATCTGGGACCTCTTTGACAGAACCACCCCAGTGTTACCTTCTTCAAGGAAACCTGGACGAACTACTCCTCAGGACCAGACATCGAGGTTGCCATCCCCGAAGGGTACAAGATCACCCGAAGGGACCGCCCCAAATGCCCAAGTGGAGGCATCGCCTTCGCCCACAAATTCAACCTCCGACTGAGCATCCACACCAACAAGCCCACAGACCTGATGGAACACCTACACTTGACGATACAGACCAGCCCGAAAATCACTCTAAGTGACTTCTTCAATGGAAGTCAACCAGTTCTATTTCAGGGAGAAATGAAAAGACAACCAGTAAAGCCAAGAGCCAAGAGGAGAGTCATCCGGGCTCTGACGGGCGAAGATCGGCCAGCCCTTTGGCATGCCCCACGCGTCCCGTACTGCAGGAGCCCGCAAAGGTTTTTATGGTCAACACTAGATCTATCCCTAAACACGCTCTAGAGCTTTGGAGCTTACTGGATAATCAGAAACCTGATATTTGTTTCTTCACAGAAACGTGGCTCCATAGCCAGGCTTCCCCAGACATTGCCACGGCATTTCCCAAAGAATATCATCTTATCAGGCAAGATAGAGTAGGAAAGCGGGGGGGGGAGTGGCTGCAAAGGCCCCCATTGAGATTACCCGGCTTGACTCACTTTCTAACAAAATGCTTGAAATGTTGATAATTAATATGAAACACAACACTGCTTCCTTCGGTAGAGCAGCCCAAGTATAGTGACCCCCGGGAGAAAAATCTAATTTTGCCAACAACCTGTTAGAAATTCTAGCATCTCATGTGCTGGCCACAGATAACTTTATTTTATTAGGGGATTTTAATCCCCATGCAGAGCTACTATATGACACCGATTCTCGTCAGTTAATCACAAGGCCCCACCCATCAAGCGGGCCACTCATTGGACCTAATATTTTCCAACGTAACGGATTTAAACTGTGACTCTCCCATGCAGATGATTTGGACTGCTCACTTTTTAATACATTTAAATTTTCCTAAACCCTCTAGGTCAAGGACTGTTACTCACAAAGAATCCACTTCTATACGACCTTGGCATAAACTGACTCAGGCCTTTGTGACGCATTTTAAGCCTCCTGATAGTAGATCTAACAACATTGAAATAATGGCTACTCAATTAGAAGTGTCCATTCGTAACACTCTTGACACAATTATCCCAGAAACAAAAGTCAATGTAAAAAGAGTCACCTCACCTTGGTTTACCGAGGCTTTGAAAAGAGAAAAATGGTTAGCAGATCAGCTGAGAGGTTATGGCGGAAACTTAGAACGCCGGAAAATTGTAAGAATTACAAATTATCTCACTCCAATTATCTAAAACATATAAAAGCAGCAAAATCACTTTACATCACTCAAAGAATAAATAAGGCAGCCCAATCCAGCAAAGAATTGTATAAAATACTCAAAGAGTTTACCACCCCTCAGGTGGAGCAATCAGCGTTCATTCCCACCGTGGAGTGGGTAAACTCGTTGTCTACATATTTTTACAATAAAATTCAGGTAATTTATTCCTTGTTTCCACCCTCCCATCAAAATGTGGCCCTAACTGGGGTGGCATCATCTTGTATCGCGCCTAACTTTGAAATCACTGAATCTCCATCTCAAACAGAATTTGCACCACCGCAGCAGAAGTGCTACTGGCACTTAGGAATATTAAATCTGGTTCTCCCACTGACTCACTGTTTCCACGTAAGTGCAGCGAGATACTCCTGCTGCTAGTTGACAGTTTGACCAGCATATTCAATACTTCCTTCGAGAGTGCTTCCTTTCCTAGGAGTTGGAAGCTGGCCCAGGTTAAGCCCATCCTTAAAAAACAGCGATCCTTCTATCATGTCTAATTATAGACCCATATCCCTACTGCCTTATTTTGGGAAGGTTCTTAAATACCTAGTCAATAAACGTGTTTCCTCCTATATTGAAACCCATGCACTCTTTGATCCCTCGCAGTCAGGGTTTTGCGCCGCCCATGGCACGGAAACTGCGGTGATTGAGATAGTGGACAACATCCGACTCACACTGGACAGAGGTGAATCAGCCATTTTGGTCTTATTAGACCTTTCGGTGGCCTTTGACACCATCTCTCATAGCATTTTGAAACATCGGTTGTGGGAGATTGGTGTCAGAGGCAGTGCCCTGGCCTGGTTTGTGAATCATCTCAAGGGCCGCCATTCCTACGTCAAGATGAACACCCTTGTATCCGGTAACACCCCTCTTACTGTGGGGGTTCCACAGGGGTCGATTCTCAGTCCCCTATTGTTTAATTTGTATCTTTCCCCCTTGGCTAACATCATAAAATCCTATGGCTTTACCACAGTGTCTTACGCAGACGATACGCAGGTGCTTATCACCTACAGTCCCGAATTCCTGGAAACCTGCACCAGATTTAAACAATGCATGATTCATATCAATAATTGGATGAGGGAAAACAGACTTCAACTGAACTGTGATAAGACCGAAATTCTGTTATTTGGTTAGGTCAAAACTATATGGTCTCAGGATTGGTGGCCTCATGATATAGGACCTTGCCCTGAACCCAAAGAAGCCGTAAGAGATTTAGGCATCATGCTTGACAGCGCTCTCTCTATGAAAGCTCATGTTAATCAAGTATCCGGAACTTGTTTCGGAATACTACGACAATTGCGATAAATCTTTAAATGGCTTCCTCCTGAAACCAGAAAGGCCCTGGTTCAGGGATTGATAGTTAGCAGGCTTGATTACGGAAATGCGATGTTTGCTTCCATCAATGAGAGTCTGCTGACTAAGCTGCAAACCCTCCAGAATGCGGCTGAGAGACTAGTGTTGGGATTGCCCCCTAGGTCTGTCTCTAAACCCAACCTCAAGAAGCTGCACTGGCTACCTGTGCGCCAGAGATGTCAATTTAAGATTCTGAGTTTAACTCATAAACTCCTTCATGGCATTGGACCTTCATACTTAGCTAAAAAACTAGTCCGGTATACCCAGTCCAGAGCACTTCGCTCTAGCTCGAAGTTCCTGTTATCCCAGCCTCCGGTCCGGACATCTAGGAATGGATGTCGGTCCTTTTCTTTTGTGGCCCCTCAACTCTGGAACAAGTTGCCAGTCCATCTCCTGTCCCTCTCCAATCATCTGGAGTTCCGTAAGAGCTTGAAAACGTGGCTCTTTCCCAAATAATGCCTCCGCTCAAGAAGGATGCTGCCTTTCCCCTGCAAAGCGCCTTGAGACCTCTTTTGGTGATAAGTTGCGCTATATAAAAGCATTTGACATTTGACATTTGTCATTTGACATGGTGCCTCCGGGCGCGGAGAGTGATGTTGGTGGCAATGGCCACTTGGGAGGCTGGGATTGGTGGTCCTAGTCCCCTTCTGCCCCTGGCAGCAGGTAGCGGTGGCAAAAAGCGTCAAGACGGGCTTCCTGTAATGCAGGAGCCCACAAAGGTTTTATGGTGCCTCCGGGGACGGAAGAGAGATGTTGGCGGCAACGGCCGCTTGGGAGGCTGGGACTGGTGGTCCTAGTCCCCCTCTCCCCCTGGCAAGTAGAGGTGGCAAAATGGGTCAAGACGGGCTTGCTGGTGGCATTTTATAGGGAGCATATAAATACTCTAATCTCATGCTTACTTACAGTGCATGAGGAGACGAGAGTGGCTGGCATCCTCCTCTATTACTATGGCCTATTACAACATGACAAGCCTACTCTATCATGCAAGTCATCTTTAATAAATACAGGTACCACTCTGGCCAAGATACTAGTTAACAGCTTACTCCCGATGCCGTTGGGCCACTTATTCTCTGACCAATCAGGGTTCATCCCTGGCAAATCGACTGCTCACAACAGCGCATAAAAAGTGATGCACCGGCGGCACAAGTGGGTTGTAAATAAGCCCTAATGTGCAGACTGTGGTCTCCCCGCTGCATCAACTGGAGTTACGGCTCAGAGCAGCGGTTGCCTTTCTAGGCACCACAAATGCCTCTAACTCACTGGAATACAACTTTCTATTCATGACCTTGGAGTGAGTGGGGTGGCTTAGGACAAACTGCTGTATCCACAGGTGAAAATTGTGATCTTACCCATATTGGTATATATGTCCCTGAATAACTCCATCTTGATAACTAAACATTTTCTTTTTTCGTAACCTCAGGATTTTGATTGAAAAATTACTATGGGTGGGTAAACAGCCTAGCATTAAATGGAAAAAAACTCACACTGCCATATACTATGGATGGTTTCTCCTCCTGTGACACCTAACTACTCCACTTAACTGCTTAGGCTCACTTTGCAACTTGTTGGTACTATCCACCCTATTACTGGCCCGCCTGTTGGCAGAAACGTTTGATATAGATCCAACAGCACTCACAAGATCTGCTGACTAGCTGGCCCACGACTACAGAGGAGACGGTGGCCTGTGCTAAATGGGCTTGGTATAGATGGGTATAAAGCAAGGCAAAGTTAGGATTCACTCACCAGAGATACCCATGTTGGGGAATGGTCAATTGTCATTGAAGATGTAGCCAAAAGCTGCTGGGCACATGCGAAGTAACTAAACTAGGGAATTTATTCCCTGCGGGCCAATTTCTATGAATACAGGCACTGATAGATAACACACTCACACGCCCTACTAGATCTATTTTAATACTACAGGAGTAAATCAATATTCAAAGCAAAAATCCCTCAGTTGCTTGTAGCTGGCAGAGGTAAATGCTTTAGCACTACTATTAACCACTCTAGACCCTATACAACTGTTTCCCCGCCTGTACATTTCCTTGCAAAATAACCTCAAAGATTTCTGGCTAAATCACAAGAATGTATCAATTGCTACACCCAAACTTAGGAAATATTTCTAAACAGAAGGCAAAGATTTCCCCATTATAAATGTATGCCTCAGGTTTATTACAGTCCCAAAAGCCTAGCAGTGCACGGGCTGCATACACGTAGTCTGTTTTCCATGATATCTCCCTTCTTGATTGGCCAAATTCTACACCCCTTGCCCTGGATGTATCTTCTAGGATACATGAAGGACAGGGTTTGGAAATACACTCCACTCTCTCTACCTCTGGCGCAGAGTCAGGTTACGATACATTGGACAACGGGTCCAGTCCAGCAGCATATGACTGGCTGAAGGACCTAATAAACTGTAATGGTACACTGAATGTGGACAAATCACTATTCCCTTTAACTGTTCGGCCCAAGCACATTAGGGAGCCACTACACACCTACTTATTGAAGCACAACAGGGCACTAGTGCTACCTAGGCGCGAATTCAGAGTACAAATGCATAACAATACTTAGAATGCCAAATATAGAGGTATGTAAAGGCAAAGAATAAGATAATTAACCTGAGGTGTAACATAAGAGGCTGCAATTTCTATAATATGTAAAAACAGCAACATACATCCAGACACTTTACTCTTCTATTATTGTCTTAGCCACTACTCGGTGGGATGTACGATGTTAGCAATAGTACTCATGCATCTGGATGATGGTAATGCCCTATTCCATGGCCCCCCAGACATGCACCCCTTAGATGCATCCTACACACCTCAGCATGTGTCAACTAGGGTCTGAAAAATTATGATCACATCACTTCCATATCGCTGGAACTCCATTGGGTCCCATTGCCAGCCCTCCCACCTTCAAGACAAACTACATCATTAGCAAAGTCATTATAACCAGCACCCTCGCTTATCTTGCAGACAAGCTTACCATCTCGGGGGGCTCGTAGCGACCTGCAGCCAGGAGGCCAGCAGACTGCAGAATAGGAAGTGTTAAAAATAAAAACAAGACAACAGGCCTCTTCCATCTATGGACCCAGGATCTGGAACAACTTTCCCATATCCATTAGAACTGCCCCAACGCTGAACAAAATAAGGAAATACTTTAAGACTCGCCTCTTTAAAGACCACTACATCACAATGAATTAAACGTCCTCAACACAGCTTGTTATGTTATGTTACCTGTATTTTTATGGCACCCATGAGGGTACCCTGGCACTGTTGCAGCTGTGTGAGGCTAGCCTTGGGAGAGTTTACTTAAGGAACCAGGTCCACAGCTTCTTGTGGAATATAAGAAGGGAGGAAGAGGCTCTGATGTGTTGTGGGAGATCATTGCAGGCTTTGGGAGCACATGTCGGCATGCCTCTTTGATGAATGTATGACACTAGGAGCGTGCCTCCCACCAGATGCACATGATCCCTGAAGCCGCTTGTTATGTGTTCCAGTGTGGTCCTTCTTCTATATCACCGGTTGAATGTGCCTATATGGTCGTTCTACAATGTTGTTGCTTTAATGCAGTGTTGCCAGCATGGCTACCTGTACAAATTGGTGCTACATTCACATTTGTGCATGGGAAAACTCTCCCAGTGGGTTGGTCAAATTTGGGCTTTAATTGGCCCTCTGTGTGTGAAGCTTCTGGATGTGGCACCACCACCTCTAATAGTATGTTTAGGCAGCCTCCACGGTCAGCCCAGATCTACTGTAGCAGGGCTGTCAATCGTTCATAGCGCAAAAGTACTACCTGCGATGGCCCGTTCCACGTGGTGGCCTTGCCCCCAGAGTGATTTGACCACTGTGGACAAAGGGGGGCTGTCATCCTTTTTTCTCCGCGAGAGAGCCACGTAGAACTCATGGTCCAGTCCTCAACTGTGAAGAGGAGAGTCAAGCGTGGCTGGTCAGTGCCACTAACCTGCTGCTGAGACTGGGTCATCATGTGCCCAGCCCAGGGGATAACATTAATGGTGAGATAACTCTGGTAGTTAATGCACCTGCTGGAGAGATCTGTGTTCTATCTAGTAACAGTAGTGACTGCTGGAAAGCATAACACGTAGATGTCAGATTTGTATTTTATATAGATAGCTTAGTAGGCTACTGCTTTTGACTAAGTGATATTTTTGTTACGTGAGGTTCATAAATTATAATCCTAATATAGCACTGAGAGCTACAGACGAGTATCAAGGAACTGCATTTAAACTATAAGGCGTAGATTTAGAACGTTATTGATGTTTGCCAATGTTTCATTATTCTAAGGTTCCTACAAAGATTTTCTTATGGTATTAATAAAGTCTTATTAATAAAGACAAACCCCAACCATTGTGTTACATTTTGAAAGAAGCTTTAACCTGACTGCTACGGGTCTCTGTGGAGAGACAGTCCTGGACCGAGTCGCCTCCCAGAAAGGAGCTGTCCCCACGGCATGGGACACCGGCTGCCAGAGGTGGCAAGCAGGGCACAGGTTCGGTAGCGCCCCGTAGGTTTCGCAGCTTTGGTGACTGTTGCCATCTCACCCAGGCCTGGACAGTCTTTTCTCAAGGGGTCCATAGATTGTCTTTTAGAATCTGCAGCTTGCCTTGCATTCCGTAAAGACTTACAGGAATATGACCTTGCCACGGGCCTGTTTTAGATTCTATGCTGTTCTCTGAAGAGTGTCCTAGTGATGCAGTGCTGATGGCCAGTCATTGATGCTTGTGAAGCTCAACAGCTCAGTTCTATGGCAGGCACCGCCTTCCGGTGGCAGAAGCGTGTCTTCCTTCCAGTCACTGGCAGGATGCATCTAAGACCCAGCTCTCCCAAATGCTTCCGAAGCACTCGTACACATACTACACATACTACAAGGGCTATGCCTCGTCATCATCTGCATATTCTGTATTGCTGATGAAAAATAAAACTATTTGTAAAGTTTAAAATTCCTTCAGACTGGGGAGGAGCCACGTTAGCAACCAAGATGGCCGCGTAAGATCCCGGCTCCACCGATTTCGGCCTCCCGCCGGAATATCCTGTCAATTATCCTGTCTTTGCACCCCACCACAATGTGTATGAACCTGCTGTGAGATTAATGGTGCTATCCCGAGATCTCGACTTGCTCGGCTGACGAAGATATGTCTAGTGGAAGTTGCGGCCTAGATCTGCCCGGAAGCCGGGGTCTCGAGTACTGGCCCATCCGGGTTTCAGTTCAACAACATCGGCTGTGGTGGTGTGATTGGGTCCGGTCTACCGGTGTGGACAAAGAAAATTTTTCTTTCGCTTCTTCGAATTGATATGGACGACGGCGGGCTGCCTTGGTGAAGGTCGGAGATGGGGTGACAGCCTAACGCTAGCAGTTGTGGATGGGGGCCCTGCCCGGTGTACCGGTAACCGGCCCGCTGGTGTTCGCTGGGTTTGGTTCTGTGCCTGTGGTGGCAGCCCCAGGATACCATCGAAACAATACATAAGTCTCCCTCTGCAGTCGACCGTTTCTTATTCGCCCGTTCCCCTCTGAGAGATCGAGCCGCGGGGAGAAGCGATCATGATCGACACCGATCGAAGAGTGGCTGAACAGACCGCGAGTGGCCCGTCGCTGCGAACGGTGTTGGCGGCCATTGAGTCACTTCAGGTGTACGTTAAAGACCACATTCAGGCGACGATGGAGCGCTTGGTTGAGATGCTATGAATTGGACCCAACCCTACTCCACTACAAGAAACAGCGACAACCGAGACACCCAATATGGCCACTCTGATGAAGGAAGTAGACCCCCCATTGTGTGAGGTATTGGAGCCTTTGATTCAACAAAAAAACTAGTGGACGACGTCGGGTGTACTTGGGTGCACTCAGAGGGATTTTATCAGTTAATATTTTAAGGGTGCACTTCTACCAGCTACTAGGGCACCGTCCAACCCCAAAATGACCTACTAAATATTCAAAGAATGAGCTGGGAGGGCTAAGTTTTCTCCAGAAAATGCAAATATTTAATCACAATTTGATACACAAAAAATCAATGATTAAGCAACACTTCATTAAGAAAACAATGCAATTCTTGTATTCCAAGTGAATTTCTTTATATTGCCAGCAGCCGACGCGTTTCGTCCTAAAGGTAGGACGTCATTGGAGCCTTTGACCAGTGTTTTTTTGGAAGACGAACACAAGTTCAATACCACCAATGGATTGTTAAACCTACGATCGTTGCCGACCATGAGAGGACTAATCGATGTTCTCACTCCAGACACTTTTGATGAGAACTGTTATCGGAATGACACTGCGTCACTTCTCTATGTATCGGAGCCGCTAAGATGGTGGACGAATCAACGCTGTGAGTTCATAACGGGGAATGGAGTCTCTGGACCTGACGATGTTCACAGCACTTTCGTTCTACTACTTTGTTCTGCATTGAGTTCTACTATAGTTTCTTCGCATTCGGACTGTCTTCTGGAAGAGGTGGTTTATCAGGTGGGGACTCATGCGTCTGATCGGAAGGGGCAAGGATGAGATCGAAAGACTGGGTTTGACTCAAGTATTGATGGGCACGGGATTTGCTAAACTAATGCTATAGTAAGGCTGGGCGGTGTTTGAAGACTCCCTTGTTAAGACACATATTTGTTGTCCGATTGATTTCTTGACTTCAACTTGGGGGTCCTTGGTTCTGGCGGGGGGGCGACCAGGAGCCTGTACGACTATGCCATCCTCCACTTCTCTACTTCGGTAGATTTCTTCTTTTGGTATCTAGTTAGTTGGGGCGACAGGCAGACTGCTACTGGGGTTAGGCGATAGTCGTTTGCAGGGGTGCAGGGTGGGGGGATGGGTTTATTGTTTTCTTTCTGTTATGGCCCATATGGTTTTCTCCCTTTTTTCAATTTTTTCTCAGTCTTTCCTTTACTCGTAATATTGCCGAAATATCCTGACGTTGATCCTTAACTTCTAGTACCTGATTGCCATGATTCTCCTGCTGTTTTGATTTCATGGGTGGGAAGGTTTTGAGGACTCACAACTGAACTGTTAACCGGTTATACTGATGCCATTTTATATTGTGCCTAATCGTGCGAGCCTCTCGAATATCTTTGCTGTTCCACGACTATCCTGTTTTTGTACCAACTCACCCTGTCATTATTGGATGTATGTAAACAATAAAAAGATTTATAAATAAAAATAAAAAAATTCCTTCAGACTCAGCGAGGAGCATCAATCCTGCTGTTTGCCTCTGCTAATTCTGCCTCAAGGGGATCTTGACTTAGACGTGTAAGTGGAACTACTGGGCTCCTAGACAGTGTTGAGAGACTCAGAGTGAGAGTCGCGCTATAGGAATGCTATAAACATGTTAAAAAATAAATGCAATACAAATACCACTGCATTTGTTTTTGTGGGTGGTCTTTGAGTGCACACACAGAAGTGAGACAGACCTCTCCATTGGCTGCAGTCATGACATGTCATGTCACAACAGTATCCCGTGCATTAAGTTCATATGGGCCAATGAAAGAACTCTGTGTCATGATATCTTCTCTGTTCCACTGTCACAAGCCCTGCTGCCACCTCTGCGTGTTGAGGTATCTCGAGAGGGCGCCATGGCTTTCCCATTGTTCCTGATGCCTGATGTTACCAGATGAATCTGCACAACCAAGAGCACAATGCTCCAGTGCTCCAATCACTAAATTTGCTGTTAAACAAAAACTTAGAAAAACAGACTAAAATACTGGAGGATAAAGCAGTCATTACTGTTTTATTGCAGCTCAGACTTGAGATGTCACTGACCATGTCATAAGTGATGTAATATGTGACATCATCATCAGTGGATTGCGGGTGCGCAAGTTATAGTTAGCTGAACCAACTATAATGGGGGAATTTCAATGGTTTTGTATGAGTGAAATGTCCAGCTAACTAAAACATGTGTGAAACCTATGGTTTTTTCAGTGAATTTCTAAGGATTTTTAAATGCTAATTCCTAACTATAACGTGGCTAAAACCTCTGTTTTTTTCAGTGAATTTGCAAGGTTTTTTAAATGCTAATTCCTAACTATAATGTGCCTTAAAACTGTTTTTTTCAGTGAATTTCATAGGTTTTGCAAAGGCCCATTTTTAATGGATTAATTGTTATATTTATTTTTTCGATACTGATTTACAACATTTTTTATAATAATTATATTTAGCTATTTTATTTTTTGAATTATATTATATATTTGTAATGTAAAATAATTTTAAAAAATTAGAATTTTTTTTATGTGATATTTCTTTTTAATGTATGAAAAATATTCTCTATATTTTTTTAGCATTTTTTTGTGTAGTAAACGTATGGTACGCGTACCGTCCTCGCACACTGCTGCGCAAATATAATCGTACTGTACATGTACCCACGTATACGTCACAGATACTTTAAAGCATTCCATTCCCTAAAGCCTGCCTCACTACATGAGTACCTGCTTACTGAGTGAATGATTACATTAATATAAGTAAAGACACTGATTGAATTCTTAATTGGTTCACTTTTACTTTACTGAATGAATTACAAAAAAAGAGAAGTTACTTGAAAAATAAGTTGAAAAAAAAGAGGAATGAATGTTAATACTTGTATTAAAAAAGTGTACCCTTTAGAAATGCTTTAATAAGAAAAACGAGTTTAAATAAAGCATTTCAGAAATTAAACGAAAGTTAAAAAGTATGGAGAGATGCACGTTTACATAAACACATTAAGCACTAAAACAGTGGAAATGAGAACACCTGTCAACTGAAAAACGTGACTTAAAAGTGGGAGGAGCAATAAATTGATCCCATAGACTGTTAAGTAACCAAAAAGTATATAAACCACACCCATGGGATGATTAGTTTAGTTTCAGAGAATCAATACGGGCGAATAAACTACGAGCAAGGTAATGATTCGGGACTGCAGAAGCATCTAGACTATATCCTTCATTTCCTCAGAGGGAACATATTGTTAATGTATATTTAAAAATACATAAAACATTATGTCCCCTCCAGGGAGTTGAATGAATTTCGACAAAGGAAGGAAAAAATATCGAAGAGAAGTAAATTATCTTAATGGTTATATATTTTATATATTTAAGAAAGAAATCAAACATATTTAAATGATTATAGAATGTGATATGATTACCTCTAAAGAGAATATAATAACGAGTTCAATAAAAAACCATTACAAGAAATATAGGTTATTTAAGGAATTACTACATGCAAAGTAATGATTAGAAGCGATGTCATAATCTTCAATTTATCTTTCATTTCCACAGAGGGATCATATTGTTAATGTATATTTTAATTTATATTAAACTTTATGATCCTTCAACTGGAGTTGGATGACTTACAACCTACAATTTTTTTTTTTAGTATGCAGGTATTTCTTAATGATTGAAAAATATAGTATAAATAAACTTTCGAGAAAATACTTAGCAATAAAAGAGAATAGGCTTTAACTTCTAGAGTGAAAATGGGCAAAAAGTATTTATATTTATATTGAGTAGGTCTTTTAGTAATTTTCACTCGTGAAGAACAAGAGGATTATCTTCGCAACCACTTTTTTTCAACAAAATAATATAATTGTGTCTTCAAATATTAATGTGAATATTAATTCTTAAAATTTTGAAATGTACATAAAAAAAGATGAGTAGTGAGGGAGTGTTTGTCGTAGCACTTCTGTTCTACTTTTTCTAAAAATAAAAAAAGCCCAAACATTTAAAAAAAAATGATGGTGCAACACTTGTATAATGTAAACTTAAGAAATGAATGCTTATGATAAAATAAAAGAAATGTGGTCCAACGCGTGATACCAATGAATGAATAAATATAGCATTTCACTCATATGATGAATATAAAAGACTCAATAAAAATATTTTGAAAACGTGTGCATATTTTTAAATACCTTTACAGTCAACAAACTCGTAAGCAGAGTACACAGTTTAAGTTAAAAACACCCTACCAGAACTAGTTTTTGAAACGCATTGTAAAATAAAGCGCATCACAAAATGGGCTACATAAATGGTGAGTGTATCGTAACGTCACATAGAAAAAAAAGGTCAATCAAAATTAGCATCAAGAAGGTACACGTAACCACACAACAGCCAATCAATTGTTTTTCAAAATCTGCGCAAGGAAAGGGATTGGTCGCTAACACGTCTTCTTTCAAGGCTTCACAACCAATCAAAAAGAGGTGTTGAAAGTATTTGTTCTTAACATACGAGCAAATCAGATAACCTTGCAAGTACACGCACCGAGAGGCAATTATTAAAGATGACTTGCTTTCGCAAGACCCTGAAAGGCTTCTTCCAGAATAAGTACGCACTTCACTGCCAGACCCCATTTAATAATTATCCAGTGGCAGCAATGTTAAAAATTTATCAAGCGAGGAGCGTAGCCATAGCCCCATACGGGAGTGAGCTGTGGGGGTACGCCAGAGTTGAAGGTATACAGGTGGCTGAAAATATATTCTTAAAACATCTGCTGGGGGTCCCACAAGGGACATCAAATTTCTCCATTCATGGAGAAACTGGTGTTCAATATATCAGCGACACTATTGGATTGCACCCCCTGCTCTTCTGGCTAAAAAGCTATCAGAACAAAGATCTCGGTCTCACACACAAATTCTACAGGGATTTTCTGAAATTGGACCATATGACCGCAATACCTTGGGCCAAATACCTAAAGAGCTCTTTCAACGAGTTGGGACGCCCGGATCTTTTCTTAACCCCAGAGAGCATTACCAAGGAAGATGTGGCCTTTGTAAAGGGATCCTATCTAATGTGTCAGCAGATTAAGCGGGAGGAGCAGGAACTCCAACAATGGGGAGTGCGTAGACACTTAGGGGTCGAATATGATGGCGGACGGACCTGAGTCCATCCGCCACCATAAAGTAGGAGGGACCGTCTGCAGGGGCTGCGGAGGTCCCTCCGTGCAGATTAGGATGTGACCGCCAGGGTGGTAGTCACATCCTCAATCTTTAACATTGCGGCGGGTGCAGCTTCAAGCTGCACCCACCGCAATGTTAAAAAAGCATGCACGGCATTTGCGTGCACAAAGCAGCAGGCACCGCGCGGTGCCTGCTGCTTTGTCCACGCAAATGCAGGGGGGTACCATAGGTACCCCCCATGTGCACCTCCCCACCCCCCGTCACCAAGGGGGCCCGCTACGGGCCCCCGAAGGCAATCTCCGTATGCTTTTCCACGGCGGAAAAGTCGCCGTGGAAAAGCATATGTTTTCCGCTATCCTAATATGACTGGCGGTGTCTGACAGACACCACCAGCCATGTTAGAACTTTTGGACGGATTTTGGAACCCATCGCCATCCTAATTTGGCGGTGGGTCTTCTGTGCCTCCGCAGCAGTTTTCCCGCATCCTCCGGACCGGCGGTGGCTTCCGCCGGCCCGGAGGATGCGGGAAAACCGCGATCCTAATCAAGCCCTTAATGCTTAAAACCTCCCCAGGAATGGAGCAGTACCTTGCATGGCCTCTCTCAATGCACGAAAGATTCCTGCTAGTCAGGTTTAGATTGGACTACTTCCTCCTCTTAACTGGTAGTACCTAAAGGGAGCCATAAAGGACAGGTGCTAGCACCCTGTGGCTGCGACAACCTGTCTCCACAGGATCTGCTACACTTTGTCCTTTTCTGTGATTTTTATGTGGCCCCCCGCAGATTGTTTTTAAAACCTCTTTTAAAAAAACCAAATTTTACACAGGTACGCCAAGCGTTGTTTTACCTGCAACTGTTAAAACCCGATTGCATACCGTTGATTTTTGGTTTCTTAAAATATTCAATAAGATACAGAAAAAATTTGGACTGAAATTGACTTGGATAATAATGTACTACTATAAATGGTTTTAAAGAGGTTTTTATACTCTTATTTACCCATGAATTTACGGAACCTGACTTGTTATGCCTACTTTTTAGGTGTATGTTTAATTGCGTAAATGTAACTTTTATGGTTTTTATCTGGAAGCCGAATAAAGTTGAAATTGAAAAATTGATAATTGAAAATTGATTATCCAAGCTCTCAAGCCTAAACATGTCACAAATCATCTCTCATCGCTTTCTCTTCTTTTTTAGTATATTGTGTGAGGCAGACTGTGTGACCCTATGCCTTGAGCCCTCGAAGGCCCTGGAGACTGCCACGACCCAGGGCCAGCTCCTGCAGTGGCCCGGAGCCGCGCGGCCCCCCTCCCAACATTTTAAAGCCCCGGGGGTGGTGGTAAATTGCTAAATACGTTAGTACAGCCCACTCCGGTTACGCTACCAAGAAAACACAACAACGCTACATAGCCCAGATTTCCATTGTAGCGATTTCTTAGTTCCAGGTCTAGTGGTCAGATCAGCACACACACTCCCTCATGGCTGGTATACACCCACACCACACCCATCCAGCACATATGTTACTACACATGTGACCCTACCTATAAAAAAGACGGGGCGCACATGCTGTACGCCATTTTAGAGTTGCTCCCATCGCAAGAGCTGTGATGGCCCGTCCTGGTGGTTCGCACGCTTCATGTAGGCCCAAATTACCGAACAAGGGGGCCCACTACCACATGCGTGGCCTCTTTGGTCACTGAGTTAGTGGTACCCGAAGCACTGAGCGGGTGACGAACATGTGATCATGATGATGGGAGCCCAAGTATGTCGTTAGCCATACAGATATCAAGACTCAGCACCATATATGAGACTTCTTTGTGGCAGATCGGGACTACATGATGCAAAAGGTGTCCTGTCCACGAAAAGGTGAGCAGTGAGGCCTGGGTACGCATCAGAGGGAGTCGAAGGGCAGTAGCAGACTGGATACAAAAAAGCGGCGCAGCTATGTAGAAAAACGCAGTCCTATATAGTGTATGAAATTACATGTATATATTAGGAACGTTTTTATAATCGCTCAAACGACCGGAATATAAACTATAAATATACTTATTTTAAATGTGAGAAGGAATGTGTGTGAAAGGGCGATGTTATCCAACTCCACATTAAGATAGTAACAATTACCAATCATAACATCTTTCTTTTACTATCTTTTAGATGTAAAGCTTCAGGGTCCATTATATCCCAGCACGTGGTGAAAAACACACTGGTGACAGAAAGTTGAGCTGTGAATATTCTTTGCAGTCACTCTCTCACTTCTTCTCTCCTTTCATAAAAAAATTACACACAAAGTTAACTTCCTTTTTATCTTACAGGTTGTGTTTCACAAATTGGCATCCCCCCCAACACCTCTAAAACTCAATGTTCGAGGATTCTGCGATGATGCATGGCCATCGTAACAACGTCTAAGAAAGCTGCTTCGACACGTAGTGCACCCTCTTTGAATCACGCCAATGACACAAGGTGAGCAAAGAAGCTTGTTTCAGAAACATCGACAAGTCATCAGTGAAAGGAGAAAGTGGGACTATACTTTTACTAACTCTTTATACTATCTTTCAGATCACTAAAGTAGAGGGTGCACTAGGAACCAGCACATGCTTGGACACACAACGGATGCAAAAGGTGAGCTACGAGTATTTTCTCCAGTATTAACTGCTCAAGCTATAATTTTCCATCTCCCATGTTTTAATGTTGTTTTTTCTCTCTTTTCTCTTTCTCACTTTCTCTCACATCGTTCCTCTTTCTCTTTTAAAGTTATGGACGCTGCTGTCTTGCACAACATTATCTAAGTACAAGTAGTGAACTCTGTTGGCCACAGTGAAGCCTGCTTCGACATGAAGTGCACCCTCTTTGAATCACGCCAATGTCACTAGTTGAGCAAAGAAGCTTGTCTCTGAAACAATAACAAGTTACCTGTGAAAGGAGAGAGTGGGTAGTGTCCAGCACATTCATTGCGTAGAAATATACAATTACCTCCAAGCAGTGAGAATAGATAGGCTACAACAGTCTTACGAACAGACCTACAAGCGTCTTGCGCCACTTTTTTGTCACTTTTACATGGGAAAAGTAGAGCAAGGACCTTGTAAATCTGCCTCTGACTTCTCAAGAAAAACACTCACCTCCAGACTCTGCGAGTCAATGAGGTGCAACAGTCTAGGTACGCAAGGGCAGGTCTACAAGAAAGTGCTGCAGTGTGGCACCGTAAGCCCTTTGGCTGCACCACACTGCGGCACTTTCAGAGCGTAGGAATGTGACATATGTACAATAATATGTCGCATTCCTGTGCTCTCCCCTCCACTGGCGCACAAACAGCTGCCATGCGCCGGAGCAGGCACCCTTGCACCATTGTGCAAGGATGCCTGCGCCAAGGTGAAATTGTTTTTGTGCAGGAAGGGTCACCTTCCTGCACAAAAACAATCACTAAAGGCTTTTTCCTCTTTCAATGCATGCGTAGAATGAGGCACGCATTGAAAGAGGAAAAAAACTAGGCGAAATGAAAACATTTGTCTTCGTTGCGCCTTGCTACGCCACCTCTAGGGTGGCGTAGCATTCAGACGCATCTCCAGATTTACGATTTCCCTTGATCTGAAGATGTGTCTTGTTCCATGGGTGTTGCGTGGGAACACCCACAGCAACATCCATGAAACGCCTCTTCACCGCAAAGTGCTGCATGTGAGGGGACCATATTTACAAGGAGAGGAAAAGTCACGCAGGGTGCCTTTTCCTCTCCTTGTAAATATACAGGAGTCCCCGGCACGACCAGTACGTCACAAAAAGTGACGTACTGGTGACGCAGGGGGCTTGTAAATCTGCCCTGCAATATTGAGAACTCACCGCTATGCAGTGGGAGTGTATGTGATATACTACTTTGGAAGAAAAACAGGGCACAGACACCTCCTTACAGTGGAAGTTAAAAAAAGACATTATCCTGAGTATGCAAATAAATAAAGCGAAAATATACGTGTGCAGTTGTATGTACTATGCTATTACTAACTGGATATACTATCTTTCAGATCACTAGAGGGTTCACTATCAACCAGCACGTGCTTGAACACACAACACAGGCAAAAGGTGAGCTACGAGTATTTTCTCCAGTATTAACAGCTCCATCTATAACTTTCTCTCTCCCACGTTTTAATGTCGTTTTTTCTCTCTTTCTCTTTCTCACTCTCTCTCACATCGTTTCTCTTTCTCTTTTAAAGTTATGGACGCTGCTGTCCACTCCGCCGTGTAGAACGTTAGGTGACTTCAAGTTGTGAACTCTGTTGGCCACAGTGTTTACAGAAGGTAAGCAGAGCGGCCTAGATATACAATACCTCCGATTAAATACATTACAAATAAAAGAGCTTATTTACAAGCTCCTTACGCCACTTTGCGTCACTTTCAACATGAAAAAAGTAACACAAAAGTGGCGCAAGACTCTTGTAAATAAGCCCTAAAGAATATTCTCCTGCTTAATGACTTGATCTCTCACCTAATTCTGTCTCATGTCTGAATCATTTTAAAGACCTGTTGATCTGTAATTTAAATGACGTAGTAGGCACTTCCATACAGACACCGCTTGAACGCTGACCTATAAGACAAGTGAAATGTATCAGCAGCACACTACAGACATAAAAATAAGAAAATATCGCCAAGTGTACCTTGACTTGTAATGTTTGACCTCATTTAGTCACATCGATTTAATTTTAAACAATAATTTTCTTTTTTGTTTTGCAGATTACCTACTGTAAGTCTTTTGGAGTACACATCACATTTTGTTTATTATATTGTTTTATTAAAGTTATGTTTCTAGTTCTTTATTGTATTGTTATCTTTAAGTTAGGCTTCCAGTTATTTATTGTTGTTTTAATAAAAGTTAATTTGAAAAAGTATGTACGTCTTTTTTGGGGGGGGTAGCGATCCCCAATAGAAATAATATTTATAATTTGAAGTATAATTCTGTACCAGAGTCTATAGCTACGACTAACGCTTCCAATTAGAAAACTTTTAAAACTCCACAACAGTAACTTTTTTCAATTACCAACATAGTGTGGTGAACTTCTAACCTCTGTGCTCACGTAAGTGGTCCATGAACAGTTACTATTGTAACAGGCAGAAAGCCGTTCGGGGGTAGAGTTCAAAGGTACTCAAAGGTATATAAAACCGTTATATTTACCCTGCATCCTCTACAATACAGAAAGGAAAGCAAAGTAAAACAAAACACTGTACCAGATTTAGAACCCCCTTGCGCCACTTTCGTGACCAAGGGCCCCCCCTACAAAATTAAAAGTATGTGGGCTCAATGACACTTCTCAAACCCCGGGAACAACCACCCCCCGGAGATTTCTGTATTGTGTGACGGGGCTGCGTGGCCCTCTGCCTGGTGCCCTCGAGAGCCCTGGAGACCGCCACGCCCAGAGTCGGATCCTCCAGTGTCCCGGGGTGCCTACCCCCGGGACACTGCTGTTTGCTATGAGAAGATGGAAGTCTTCTGGTTCCCGCCATTCCATAACAAACTTGGGGCCATACTATCAAGAAAGGGCAATACATTATCGCCGCTTTTATCGACAGGAAACTGCCGCAAAAGCGGCGATAATGAGCTTGATAATATGCCCTTGTGAATTCCCATAGAAGCCTAGGTTCTGGTGTTTTGGCAGTTTCCTGCTGATAAAAGCGGCGATAATGTATCGCCCTTTCTTAATAATATGGCCCTTAGTTTGCATTTTGAAAGACAGAGCAGTGAAATCTGTTCTTACTTTCAAAATCCAAACAAGATTGCATTTCCACATGCAAGTTAGCATCTCCCCATGTGTAAAAACAATGCCGGCTCTTGAAGAATGCGGAAAGCCGGCCGGACCGTGGGGGCATAGTGGCCCCCCTCACTGTCCCCAACATTTTTTATAAGATCCCCAGGAATATTAGAAAGTTCTGATAGGGGCTATTTTTTAACGGAAAAAGTAAAAGTTGCGCACCCAGCTCATCGCGGCCCCCTGTTGCACATGCCTGGATGCACGACTTATAATCTGTAGGTTGCGCGACTGCAGCACCTTTGCACAGCAGGAACTACTAACATGCAGATCCCCATCTGTAAAAGAAATCTAATTTAAATTTTGAAAGAGAAAACATATTTCCTTTCTGGGGCTTTGGAGAGCGTACCATTTTACCATTACAAAATATAGCCCCAATCACTAATCTTTATTATCCCCGGAGACCCCATCCCCCGGGGCTTACATAAATCGTTGGGGACCGTAGGGGGAGCCCCAATACCCCCACGGTCCCACCCGGCGCCACGCGTCCTTAGGGAGCTGGCATTGCTTTTCCTCAGGGAGAGCAGCTAAAATGCTGCTCCCCCTGAGGAAAACTAATCTGCTTTCCTGTTTGAAAGAGAGAGCAGTTTAACCTGCTCTCTCTTCCAAATAGGAAAGCAGTTTGCAATGACAGGGTGGTAGACGCGACGCTCCCACCCTATCATTGCAAACGGCAGTGTCCCAGGTATTGTATTGTATTGTAATTGCATTTCTATAGCGCTTACTACCCCTGACGAGCCGTTGAAGTGCTTTTTCGGCGAGTAGCACGCTACTCTAGGACCCATAGAGGATTAGTGTTGAATTAGTATAGTGAAACATGCAAGTAAATTTTAAATGGTGGATACGTTAATCAGTTATTTGGATTTGGAATGATAGCAGAAGGATAGAGGAGGACAAAGGTTTGTATTTATATAGCGCTTGTTGACTCACGCTAATCAGGAAGCCCACAGAGGATTAGTGATGAATTAATATGGTGAAATATGAAGTAATTTCAGTTCAATGTAGAAAAACCCATTGAGCTCAAAGTTAAAATGTGTTTTGAATTGCGTTGCCTATTGCAACCACTGTAACTATTGTGCTTACAAAATGTATTGCCTTTATTTTTATTTTATTTATTTTTATTTATGCAATTTTATATAGCGCGGACCTTACCCGAAGGTGTCAGAGCGCTTCACAATAGGAACAGAAATGATACAAACTGAGAACATTACACGAGCAACAGATTGCAGAGGCATACGTTACGTTACATACGGTAAAGTGATAATTGTGAGCAAACAAGAATACATGAGGTAGTAAAAATTGTGAGAAACCAAAAATACATGAGGTAGACAAGGTAATTGTGACACTTGTGAGCAAACAAAATACATGAGGTAGTAAAAATGTGGGCTACCAAAAATACATGAGGTAGTAAAAAGTGCACAGGAGGAAAAAGTGACAAGTGTGCAGGCTACAAGAGAAAATAGAGTATAATTTGCGGTATAATACTGCAATATATGTTAGACACTCAAGCACAAGAACAAACGTGACAAGTGTGCAGGCTACAAGAGAAAATACTGCAATATATGTTAGACACTCAAGCACAAGAACAAAATATGTTAGACACTCAAGCACAAGAACAAAAGTGACAAGTGTGCAGGCTACAAGAGAAAATAGAGTATAATTTGTGGTATAATACTGCAATATATGTTAGACACTCAAGCACAAGAACAAACGATTACGTAGGCAAAAGTGGCACTTGTGCAAGTATCAAAGGTAAAAAACATGTGAGAGGAAGCAAACCGTGTGTTACAGGGGCAAAGTGGTGAGTGCAAGTTGCAAGAGGGTACCAAACACAAGTACATGGATAATACTGCAATAAAAGGCAAACACTCTAACCGCAAGAACACACTGGGAAGGCACTTCCATGGACATGAGAAGTAGAAATTATCAGTAGTGGGAGATCTTCCTTCAGATAAAAGAGAGTTACTTTTGGAGGTGTCTCTGGAGGAGGAGAGCTTTGAGGTCCCTTTTAAAGGCCTGGGAGGAGGCGGTGGTCCGGAGCTGAGGCGGGAGTGAGTTCCAGATTCTCACTGCGCTGCCTGAAAAGGATTGGGCCATCGTTCTTTTCTTCTTGAAAGTGGGAGGTTCAAGCAGTAGATTCTCCGCATTGTGTGAAGGTCTAGAACCTCCAGAGAGTTTCAGTTTATTCGCCAGGTAGAGAGGAGAAGAGGAGTGCAGGGCTTTGTGGGTGATACAAGCGGTCTTGTAGATAGCTCTAGCCTCAAAGGGAAGCCAGCGGAGGGTAGATAACATCGGTGTTATGTGATCGCTTCTTTTGGCCCCATAAATGAAACGAGTTGCTGAGTGGAAAACAGACTTAAGTGGGGACAAGTGGGATTTGGGGAGGCCAGTAAGAAGAGAATTGCAGTAGTCGAGTCTGGAGAGGACCAGTGCTTGCACCAGGGTTATAAGGTCCCGCTCCGCGAAGAAGCGACGGATTCCCCAAAGAAGGCGCAGTTGGTATCGAGCTGATTTCGCAATGGAATTGATGTGGGGAATTAGATTGAGTTTTTTGTCTAGTATGACACCAAGGGATTTGGCGCTGTCGACAATGATGGGTTTATTGTTTAGTAGATTCATCTGATCCATCCATGATTGAACCGGGGGAGGAGAGAGTGAGGAGGAGAAGAGGAGGAATTCAGTTTTGGAGGGATTCAGAATCAGTTGATGAGTTGACATCCAGTTTTGAATGGAGTCGAGAGTGGAGCTTAGGATGGAGAGATCGTTAGTAGAGGCAATCTTGAGGTAGAGTTGAGTGTCGTCAGCATAAAGATGATAGTGAATCCCGGATTTACTTAGAAGATTTCCCAGTGGTTCTAAATAGAGATTGAACAGTGTGGGAGCAAGTATCGAGCCTTGGGGAACACCTTGACCTACCGCCACAGGAGGTGAAAGACTGTTCGCTATTTTGATCATTTGGGATCTGCCAGAAAGGAAGGATGCAAACCATTTAAGCACAGTGCCCTCCATGCCCATTCTCTGTTGAAGAATATTGAGGAGGGTGTTGTGATTGACAGTGTCAAAGGCTGCGGAAAGGTCAAGGAGAATTAGAAGACAGGACCCCCTGAATCGAGTATCCTCAACGCGTCATCAACCACTTGCAGTAGGGCTGTTTCAGTGCTGCAGTTTTGGATGAAGCCGGACTGACAGTGGTCTAGAAGATCATTGTCCTTGATATGACAGGAGAGTTGTTTTGCTACACATCTTTCTGTGATCTTCGCCAGAAAGGGAAGGTTAGTGACGGGGCGGAAGTTGTTGAGGTCATTCGCATCAGCAGTGGGTTTTTTCAGAAGAGGGGTGACCTGCCCAGTTTTGAAGGAGGCAGGAAGGGAGCCTTGCCAGAGGGAGAGGTTGATCAGAGTGGTCCAATAGGAGAGGGAATGGGTATAGAAGTCAATGGCAATGGCACTGGGGATAGGGTCAAGAGAATGGTTGGATGGCTTCGTTTCTCGTATGCACTTGAGAAGGGCATCTTCAGATATGGGGTCAAAGCTCTGCCAAATGGCTAAGGATTTGCACTCCTCTGGAGGGTAGGATGAGCGACCTGATCCACAAGTGATTTCACTTTTTCATCGAAGAAAATAGCAAAATCCGCTGCTCTCTTTGTAGAATCATCCACCTTGGAGGTTGGGATAGAGCAGTTAGGCATTTTGATGAGATCGAATAGTTTTTTGGGTCTATTTTTGGCGGAGTCAAGGAGGGTTTTGAAGTGTGTCGCTTTCCCAAGGAAGATGTGCTTGTGGTACTTGGATCTTGCTGAGCGAAGCTTGGCCAAATTGTCGGAGGAGGGCACTTGCCTCCATTGTTTCTCCAGGGATCTTAGCTGCTTCCTTTCCTCATAAAGGGATTTGTTGAACCAAGGTGCTGAGGGAGTGGGCCTTAACCTTTTGCTTTTGAGTGGAGCGACTTTATTAATTTCAGCTGCAAGAACTATGAGGCTTTGAGAGGTGAGTTCGTCAACATCTAGGTTCGGGTCGAGCCTTGGAAGAGATAACAAAGCTGATTCACAGAGGGGACCGACATCAATATTTTTAGCATCCCGGAAACATGAGATGGCCCTCTTGGGTTGGCCAAGAGTTATAGAGTGTGAAAGTTGAAGAGAGAATGGGATGAGGAGGTGGTCAGACCAATCTACATGAATTGGGGTAGTGGTAGAAAGCATGCCTGCTTTAGAAATAACAAGGTCCAGGATTGCGCCCTTAGAATGGGTTGATTCAGTGCAGTGTTGGATAAGATCGTTAGTAGAGAGGAAAGTGGCCAGTGAGTTCGCAGAGGAGTCTTGCGGTACTCCCCAGTGGAGATTGAAGTCACCCACGAAGGTCTGATTGTCACTTCGCGAGTATTGGTCGCTGATGAAGTCGGTGAGTTCATCCATAAACGAAGGGCCACTACGAGGCGGGCGGTAAATGACATGGAATCTGAGGGGTGAACGGTGTTGCAATTGAAGCTCAAGAGAAAGGCATTCAAAGGTTTTGGAGGAGCTGTTAGGAGAGGCCTTGAGTTGGAGGGTGTTTCTAAAGATGACTGCAACACCTCCCCCCGTGTTGTCAGTTCTGTCATTCCTAAGTAAAGAGTAGCCTGTGGGTAATAGGAGATCAAATATAGAGTGAGATGTATCTTTGAACCAGGTCTCTGTGAGGAAGAGCATATCAATATTACGAAGGGTGATGGTATCGGAGATTTCAAGTTTGTGTTTTACTGCAGATCTGCAGTTGTGAAGCATGCAGCGCAGCTTTGTCAAGACTGTTTTGGTGACGGGGGCACTAGGGCTCTGAAGGGTGATCGGGATATTGTACTTATGAGGGGGTGCTCGGGGGGGTTTAGGTGGATGCTTTGTTCTGACAGAGGTGATGATCGGAATGGCGTAGATAGTGGGGTTGCTAGGGTATGCCGGTTTAGGAGGGGTGGCGTTCAAGGGCTTGAGTGAGTTAACAGAGTTTCCCGACGATAGGTTAAGCTTGGCTGTACTGGGGTGAGGGGGCGAGGTGCATCTCGTGGGAAGTTGGGAAGGAGTAGCGGTGCAAGAAGGGGTGACAATCTTAGAGCATAAAAGTGAAATGGCAGCTGTAAGCTGGGAGATGGAGGTGATAAGAGAGCCTAGCGTGTTTTCCAGTGAGAATGGGGCAGAGCACGGAAGGTTGGGTTGGGGAAGGTTGGGTGGCTCTATTGAAACAAGGGGGGGTGGAGTGGGTGGTGGCAGGCAGGGAGAGGTGGCAGGAAAGGAGGTAATGTTGGGTGTGGGGTTCATAAGTGGGGAAGGGTGGTGGGTGAGAGCGGGAGTTAGTGAAACAGAGGTTAAGGGAGAGTTGTCTATGTTGGTGTTGCAAGAGGGAGAGGAATTAAGGACAAATTTAGGGGGAGAGGTGTGCGGAACACGGCGGTTGGGTAGAATGAGAGGGGAGGCCTGTGTGGCGTCATGAGAATGTAGGAGGTTTGGGAGGAAAAGAGGTGCGGTGGTTGTGGAGGACCTGTCAGCTAGGAGAGGTGGCTGCGAGGGAACGGGCATCAGGCAGAGTGAGGGGTGTTGGGAGAAAGGGGAGTTGAAGAGAGGAAGTGGTTCTGCTGGGCCCGAGGGAGGGAAGTGGAAGGGGTTACCGGGCGGGGAAGGGAAGTAGTGCAGCATTACTGGCGGAGTAGGAGGGAGGAGAGAGATGCTGTGGGATCGAGGAGAGGACGGGGTGAATAACGAGGGGAGGAGGGGGTAGGGGGGAGGGATGGAAGGGGTGAGGAGAGCATAAGGAAAGTACACTTGGGGAGAGGGACGGAGGAGAGGTGGGCTAAAAAGGGGGGTGATGGGAAGGAAGATGGGGGAGGAGAAGAGATTGGAGAAACGGGATGGTGCAGATGGGACGAGGAGCGTATTGGCCTGTGGTAAGGTTGAAGTGATGTGTGAAGGGATATACTGTGAGGGCGGAGGAATAGGAGGGGAGGTCACAAGGGAGGGGGAGGGAAGGGGGCCGACCTGTGCTCCTCGAGGGAGCAGCCAATTGGAGTGAGGTGGGGTCTGCGGAGGAGAAAGGGAGTAATGGGTGGAGCTGGAAGGAGAGTGATGGGGGAATCCGGTTGCAGAGGAGGGGAGTAAGGAGGGGAAGAGGCAGTCAAAGAGCGAGATGGTGCAGTGAGCTAAAAAACGGTGTTGGATCTAGCCCTGATCTCTTGACTGGGTGAGAGTATTCTGTTTAATTCAGAGACTCTGTCCCTCACCACCCCTTGTTGTCAATATGTCAAAGAGCGAGAGGCAGTTGTCTGTGCCTTGGATCAGGACAGTACCGTTGTTATAGAGTGAGATAGTGAGGTTACCTTTGAAGCAAGCAGAGGGGGAAATTTTTAGTTTTTTCCCATGGGGGATAGAGGAGGAGGAGGTGACGTTGAGGGAATAGTAAACACTGTTGGACTGTTGCCTTTCTGCAAAGTAACTACCTGAAGTCACTCATATTGAGAAAAGTATATTTTTATACCTGTTGGTTCTAAAAATAAAACAACTATGTCTTTTGATATAAAAACAATTAGCCTGGAGTTCAGTTCTTGAGTGTGTGAAACCTTTTGCTAACTTAGTGCGTACAACAAATGCTTTACACTGTCCTCTGATACTGCCTTACTGCTCGACCAAGCTACTGCTTTATAGAGTAAAGTTAGATCTGACTTTAACCTCTGTTATACCTCTGGAGATTGTGAACTCTATACACACTGTCCCTTACTTCGGTTCAGTATATATTAGAGCCACTTTATTACAGCTTGGTTACAAGTATGAGTAGGAGACCCCCTAGAAACCCAAGAGTAGGCACCCCTCCACACTGCAGGAGCTGGCCCTTGGGGGTGGTGGTCCCCAGGGCCATCTTGAGCTCCAGGAGGGGGGCCACCGTGGCCCCCCTCCAACACTTTCAAAAAGCCCCGGGGGTGGCGGTCATCAGAGCCCCCTCTCAATTAATATTTTAAAGCCCCGGGGGTGTGGCGGTTCCCGGGGATGGAGGGGCCTCAGAGCCCCCCCTCAATTAATATTTTAAAGCCTCGAGACTTGACCCCCTGGATGCTAATTAGCACTAAAGCAGGCTTCGGGTTTTCTTTTTCACGCGATACGCGTATCCTACACCAACCCGCGAACTTAAAAGAAAATTATAATAATTTTTGGGCCTTGGGGGTCCTTGTGAGACCCGCTGAGCAGGCCTCGGGTCAGGATGTACCTATTCTGCCCCCTTTGCTTCTTTTGCACACATGTTTTTCAGTTTTCTTGTGCCTCGGTTCTACCGAGACACAAAATGGCTGCCAACACTCCTTGGTTTGGCCAATTAGCATGCAGCTTGTGCTCGTATGGTACTTCGTCCATAGATATGTCTATGGTTTTACTTTTGATTTTCTCAGGAACTACTGCACGGATTTACACCATTTCACAAAAAGTGTCATCTTCGAACCAAACTCTACCTCTCTGCCAAATTTGGTGCAATTCAGTCAGCAGTTGCGGCTGTAGCCCGTGTTAAAGGTCCCTATGGAAAATTGGATGGGAAAAACACGTTTTGGGACCCCCCTTTTTTTCTCGGCCCCCGCTTGATGAATCACCCCCAAACTTTCAGGGAAGGAGCGGAGCAGGCCATCTTCTTGGAGAATTTTGGAAGACTCATTGACCGACGCCAAAGTTATTCCAAATAGAATGTTGCGGATTTCCTATGGAAACTAGGTCCTAACTAAAAGTACCCACTGGCGACCGCCGGTAAGTAATATATGTGTGAATATATATATATATATATATATATATACACACACACACACACACACACACACATATATACACAATACATACATATATACAGAAGACACATACATATTACCTACTGGCGATTGCCACAAGGTAATTATAGTTAGGACCAAAGTTTCCATAGGAAAGGTGTTTTTTTGTTTTGCCAATAACTTTGACGCCGTTTGCCGAATCTCTACGAAATTTGCACAAAACTTCCCCTTGTTGTCTTAGCTGCCACTTTGAAAGTTTCGGGGTGCTTCATCGAGTGAGGGCCGAGAAAAAGGGAGGCCCCAAAACGCGTTTTCCCCATGTTAAGTCTATAGTGATTTTTCATTTTTTGAACATGACTACAGCCTGAACTGCTAAACAGAATTACACCAAATTTTGCAGAAGGCTAGATGTTGGTCCAGAAAGCGTGCTTTTTGTGATTTGGTGTAAATCCGTTTAAGAGTTGTTTAAATATATAGCTTAAAAAAATATAGATATCTGGGATGCGAGTTTCGCTGATCCTATTAACATGATAAATATAGGAGGGGCTGTCACAGGACCCTCCTCCTAGGGCTTATAAAAGCCCTGGGGACTGTCACCTCCCCAGGGCACTTTTAATTGTGTATGCGGGTGAGCCCATTGGGCCCACCCTGCTCCAGGGACCACCACCTCCCTGGGGCTTCTTATATTTGGGCTGGGGGAGCCTCACTGACCCCCGAAGACCCCCTGAAGACCACCACCTCCCCAGGCCCAAACTCTAAAATGGAAAAGGGGCCATGCGGCCCCTCCTCCCAGGCCGTCCTCAGCACCGGGGACCGCCACTTCCCCTGGACAGGCCATAAAAGAAGAAAGGAGTGGGGTCTGTATGGCCCCTCTGCTGGAGCCATACATGGCCCTAGGGACCACCACCCCACAGGGCCACTCCAGCTACATTGCAGTTTGCTATAGCTTGGTGGGCCCACTGCTCCCACCAAGCCATAGCAAACAAGTGCTCTGCTTTCAGCCGTGCAGTCCCTCCTTAAAAAAAAAGAAAATGAATTAAAAGGCTGGCCCGTTTGCAAAGTGGTAGAGAAAGGGGGCGTGGCCTCCTACCAGATCTCAGCAATCCTGCTTCTTGGGACTTACTGGAGGTAACAGGAGGGGTAGTTGGCTCCAGGGACGTCCTTGGGGGGTAACTACCCCTACTGTTATCTCAAATAAGGTCCACACAGCGGAATTGCTAAGAGGTCTACTAAGGCCATGCCCCCTTTCTCCACCACTCTGAAAGCCCGGCACGTGGTGCACTACTGGTTGGGGGAAAAGTTCATTTTACTTCTGAGGGACCTTGGGGGCCTGTGAGCTGGTCAGAGGCCCAGCTCCCTTTCTCCGCCACTCTGCAAATACAACTACTAGTTAAAAACCCATAGAATTTCACTGGAAAAAACAAAGTTTACAGGGATGTCATAGGTAGGAATTAGCATTTAAAAACCTTAAAAATACACTGAAAAAACCAAAGGTTACAGGAATGTTATTGTTAGGAAATGGATTTAAAAAACGTAGAAATTCACAGAAAAAAACAAAGGTTACAGAGATGTAATATTTAGGCTCAGGTTTCACTCATACAAAACCAGAGAAATTCAGCAGTTAAAGTTAGCTGAGCAAACTATAATTCACGCCCCGCAAAGCACTGCTTATAACCTCACGTATTACATCACTCATGGCATGGTCAGTGGCATCACTGTTGACATCACTGGTAAAATCATCCAGTGACCGTGAGTGTTTTAGAAAGGTTTATGAGTATCAAGGTGTATTGGTGAATTAGTGGGTGTATGGGAGCCTGTTTGCATAATTCAATTGGTGCGTGACTGACTGTATAAGTGAGTGATTAGGTGTCTTAGTGAATGTATGGATGAGTGACTAGGTTGTGTTTATATCTGTATCAGTCTGTCATTTGGTGTCCAAGTTGCTGTATGGGATGGTGAGTGGCTACGTGAGTGGCTGTATAGGTGATTGGTTGTCTGAGTATCTATATGGGTATATGAGTGTCTGTGTGGGTGGGTGAGGGGGTGTGTGACTGCCTGCATGGATGAGTGAGTCATTGGCTGTATGGATTAGTGAGAGTATCTGTGAGAGGCTGTTAGGGTGACTGAGTGTGTGTATATGGCTGCGTCGCTGAGTGAATGGATGTGTCAGTGGTATGAGAGTGAGTAACTGCACATGTGAAAGGCAGTATAGGTGCCGGCGGCTGCGTCCAGCTTCTCAGAATCAGTGCTTATTGGCCATTATCAAGGAGGCCCACACAGTCACATTAATTTGCAACTTTACTGTGCCATGACTCCACTTTCTGGACCGAGCCCGTACTTTGGTCACAGGAAGCATCAGGGGGAACTCAGGACCTTCTCCCCCAAGATCGAACTTAACTCAATGCCCTGAAGAAGTTCATTGTGTATGAACGAAACACGTTGGCTGGTAACTTGAACTGTTTGGCTGCTTATGAAAATAAAGGATTTACAAAGACAAAACAAACAAGACTATATGAATTTTGAAAAACAAACTTTGCTCCAGAGTAGTGCACCACTCCAACTTTTGGTTCGTTCTCTCTCTGCTTACCAGCTGTCACCCAACGACGACAGGTGCTGGAGTTGTTTGTGCACACTCGTCTGTTCATAGTGTTGACATAACCACGAAGGGAACACAACAGGGGAGTGCAGACAACGTGTCTGCCGTTGTCCACAACTGTTCTTAGCCTGCTACTCACCAGGTGCACAACTTTTGGAGCAGAATATATATATATATATATATATATATATATATATATATATATATATATATATATATATATATATATATATATATATATATATATATATATATATATATATATATATATATATATATATATATATATATTAAATGCACAATGTCCTGTGCGAGAGGAGCGACTTAACAGTTGGTGCCTGCGGCGAGACCAGGACAGTGTCCGCTCTCTATTATCCCGCTCAGATGATAACAGAACTCCATTTGGCTTCAATAAGTTTATTACAGATGTAATCTCCCATACGCTTTTCGAACTATGTTCTTGATCACAGTAGTTTAAACAAAGAGGCTTGCAAGCCTGACCCGCACAGGCAGGATAAAACGGTCCATTAAAGTTATTAAAAAATGAAAACAAACGTGAAAAACTACGTAACCCAGAATGCACTCTAATGAATGGCAGCATGCATATGTATTTCAAGATGAAACTGACAAAGGACTTGTTGTTTAAACTACCATGATCAAGAACATAGTTCGAAACGCGTAGGAGATTGCAGCTGTAATAAACCTATTGAAGCCAAAAGGAGTGATGCATTATCATCTGTGCACTCTAATGAATGGCAGCATGCATATGTATTTCAAGATGAAACTGACAAAGGACTTGTTGTTTAAACTACCATGATCAAGAACATAGTTCGAAACGCGTAGGAGATTGTATCTGTAATAAACCTATTGAAGCCAAAAGGAGTGCTGCATTATCATCTGTGCGGGAATATTTATATATATATATATATATATATCATTCGGTTTTTCCACAAAGGAAGGTTTTTTCCTCATGCACTCCCGTGTGTTGAAATCAGGAAACCACACCGGGTTTAAGGTAAATTCGCAATTTTCTTTCTTTTATTTATACAGCATCCAGCAAAACCTAACGCGTTTCGGTCTCTACGGAGACCTTGCTCACAGGTTAGTATCTTGTGGTAATAGTTTGTGTTAAATAAACAAAAGTGAAAAGGGGTAACCACTATGGCATTACATCACTTCCTGTTTGCAATGTAGTGTTTCTGGGACATGTAGTTTTTGTGAATTAACACAAAATTAACATTTTTTATAGAATTTGTTTGAACACAAATTAGCACTGACAATTGACAACCTTGTCAATATTAATCACGAGTACATTTTAGTCAAATAATAACATACCACTACCATAATGAGACCCTCTAGTGGGTTCCTTCAATTCAATGTTACAATATGTTCCGCCTAAGGACGATTTTTAAACCAAAAAGAGAATTTTTGGGGGGAAAATAAGGAATTAATTATGCATGTTCAGGCACAATTGAGCCCTCCAGTGGGCAAACAAGCTATTGTGTGTATTACTGCATACATTTATGCTTGATTAAGATTTTCAACTACACATATTCATGTCCAAAATAAACAAAAATTTATTGTGGGTTCAGTTAGTTAAAGAATTAAAAATTAGAGCAAGCAACACTTTCAATTCCATAGAAAACTGTATTGTAACTTACCGAAGGGCAAAGAATCTAAAGGACAAATTAATACACAGCCATTTTCAAGAGCTAAAAAAACCAGAAGCCTGGCGTAGGCCGAAAGGATTTTTCAAATGTTCGGGATGCAAAGTATGCTGCATCGCAAAAACAACTAAAGAAATAAAAATGGCCAACAAAAAAACATGGCAAATTGAACAATTAATCAACTGCAAAACTCAATTTGTGATATATGCCCTGGAATGTCCATGCTCCCAAAAATATATTGGGAGCACCAAAAAAGAACTTAAACTGAGAATTTTAGAACATGTCCGTGCAACTGTCAACTGTGATCGCAGCAATGCCATGGCCAGACACATGGAAAAAGAACACAAGGGTGATTGGAAGTCCCTAGTTTTCTATGGAATTGAAAGTGTTGGACCTAATCGGAGAGGTGGAGATCGTGAACTGGTATTGAGGCAAAAGGAATCTAAACATATCATGAACTTTCGGACCCTCAGCCCGTTCGGGCATAATCAGGATGAAGAACTGCATTGCCACTTGTAAAGCAATTTTGATTCATTGATCAGACAGGAAGTGATGCTTGCTCTAATTTTTAATTCTTTAACTAACTGAACCCACAATTAATTTTTGTTTATTTTGGACATGAATATGTGTAGTTGAAAATCTTAATCAAGCATAAATGTATGCAGTAATACACACAATAGCTTGTTTGCCCACTGGAGGGCTCAATTGTGCCTGAACATGCATAATTAATTCCTTATTTTCCCCCAAAGAATTCTCTTTTTGGTTTAAAAATCGTCCTTAGGCGGAACATATTGTAACATTGAATTGAAGGAACCCACTAGAGGGTCTCATTATGGTAGTGGTATGTTATTATTTGACTAAAATGTACTCGTGATTAATATTGACAAGGTTGTCAATTGTCAGTGCTAATTTGTGTTCAAACAAATTCTATAAAAAATGTTAATTTTGTGTTAATTCACAAAAACTACATGTCCCAGAAACACTACATTGCAAACAGGAAGTGATGTAATGCCATAGTGGTTACCCCTTTTCACTTTTGTTTATTTAACACAAACTATTACCACAAGATACTAACCTGTGAGCAAGGTCTCCGTAGAGACCGAAACGCGTTAGGTTTTGCTGGATGCTGTATAAATAAAAGAAAGAAAATTGCGAATTTACCTTAAACCCGGTGTGGTTTCCTGATTTCAACACACGGGAGTGCATGAGGAAAAAACCTTCCTTTGTGGAAAAACCGAATGATTTGATCGCAGCGGGTCCTGCTGCGCCTCGCGTGCACCGCCGTAGAGCGCCTGAGAGCCTCCGCATCTGGGCCAGACGGAATCGATATATATATATATATATATATATATATATATATATATATATATATATATATATATATATATATATATATATATATATATATATATGCCAATCCAACCCGTCTCCAAAGTGCTTCGTGCACTGAAGGGTACGCAGACTACAAAATCAGCACTCCAAGGCGAAATCGATGCTTTAACTGCTGGTATTTATTTTACAACATGTGGATAAAAAACTGCCTTCAGACGCGTTTTGGGCACGTCCGTGCCCTTGCTCACTTGCTATATATACACGTAGCTTAAGTGTCCAACCAAACTTGGAGTGCCTTAAAAAAAGCTTTTTTCAGCATTGAGAAGGGCTATAAATTCTGAAATGCGTCTGCTTGTATTAATAAAGCATCCTTGAATCCCGTGAGTGCACCAATTTTGTGTAGTTGCTGCGTAGCAGTAATGAGGTCTCACCCTCATCCCATTGATCAAGCAGCCATCTTGAATTCAGAGATGGAGGTGGGAGTTGGTATGGTGAAGTAAATTCAATCTCTTGACAAAAAAGTTTTGAATCATTCAAATTCAGGGATTTTTGGCTATTGAGCCGACGCCTGCGGGCAGAACGGTGTGTGAGAACTGACGTGTGTGGTGAGAGACATATCGACACGCCATTGTTTGGTTGACATACATGTGGAATGGCAAAGCCTGTGGCGCAATCGCCAGTAAAGGCTGTGAGGCATCTTATCCCTATTGTGTATCCAGTCAGGACAAGATCAACTTATTGGACAATAGATGTCAAGAATTATTTTAAAATCGATGTGGTGATGCGATGTTGTGACGACATATCGCCTGTAAAAAGGAATTGAGCAGTTGGAACACTATCAGCAATCCTATTGGTCGAGAATACACCAATGACAAAGGCGGACATAGCTTAAGTATCCAACCAAACTTGGCGTGCCTAAAAAGAAGCTTTTTCAGCATTGAGAAAGGCGATAAATGCCAAAACGTATCTGCTGGTATCTATAAAGCTTCCATGACTCCCGCGAGTGCTCCAATTTTGTTTAGGTGCTGTGTAGCAGAAATGAGGTCTCTCCTTCATCCCATGGTCCCATGGATGAAGCACCCGTCCTGAATTCAGATATCGAGGTGGGAGTTGGTATGGTGATATATAGATATATATCTATATATATATATATATATATATATATATATATATATATATATATATATATATATATATATATATATGTATATATATATTGAATATAGGATTGTCCAACAGGCAACAGAAAATCATCCGGCACTCCAAGGTAGGATTTACAACGTACTCAGTATTATTTTCAGAATGACGAGTTCACAATATATAAACATATATATATATATATATATATATATATATATATATATATATATATATATATATATATATTGCACTACAGCACTCCCTCAGTTTGAAAGAATCACCACGGACACCTCGCATGAATTGCAGATAATTTAATCGTATGTAGACTTTACAGCAACGCGTTTCGACTTAACGTCTTGATCACGCTAAAGAAGCTCCACAGTTAGCACATTAAAATACAGTTTTAGTGAATAAACATAAACAAGGGACTAACACCACAGTGATAAAGAATGTACGATGGTTACGCCATTTTAGCCTAGTCAAACTGATTCATGAAAGTATAGAGAATACCTTTTGTTATTATGTCTACACGTGTCAGCCAATGCTATGTACAACAAATTGCATTTATCAGATTATTATCATAAATGTTGTAAAACAAAAGCAGTTCATCTCGCCCCAGTGGGCATTCAATCATAATATTATAGTCAGCGTCAACACGAAAAACAAAAGGTCTGGCCCCAGTGGGCATTGATTTGCAACGATGTTTTCCAATAAGAGTACACGTGTCGACTGGTGCTTTGTACAACAGAATACACATATCTGATTATCAACATGAGTGTTGTAAAGCAAAAGCAATTCATCCCGCCCAAGTGGGCACACAGTTCATCAGACAGAGTATTATGATGAGCGTCAACATAGAGAATGGAGGGTCTCGCCCCAGTGGGCATTAATTCACAACGGTATATCCCAATAAAAGTGCATAGAATATTTCGTGTAGGCAATGTCCGAACCAACTTCACCAAAAAATGTGCCACAACCTAAAAATAAAACAGAATGATATAATCAACTAATGAACTCACAATACACACATGATTTGAAAAATAAAATATAAACGGCAGCAGATAAAACAACATAAAATCTATATACATTATATGATCGCAGTGAAGTAGTGTGGCTCACTGGTTAGAGGCGGCAGACCCGAGAGCAGAGGACGGCCCGGGACCAGGGTTCGATTCCCGGCGCGGCAGGTTTCTGGACCAGGGTCAGCAGACTCAATAATTCTCTCGCCTCGGTGCCCACTCTGATCAGCGATCACACTCGGCAACTCTGGGCATTAGCTTGCCTCATCTTCACTAACGGCCCCACCAGACCGCCGGGGATGCCTGGTCTCACCCTGGAGATACCCATTAAGGGACCATCTCTCAGGGAAGCCAGGAAGGGTTTCGCAGCGGTCGAAGTGCCTTGGGACCCTACGGGTAAGTAGTGCGCTATATAAATGCCTATACATTTACATTTACATTTACATCGCACAGTAATTACAGAAAAATCATTATATATACATTGAAAATATTTAATGCAAGTGGATAGCTAACTCCTCACTGGAATTCAGTCCCTGTGGGATCATGGTTTCTAAGTCTATAATATATTTAGACTCTAGTTTCCGCAAAGCAAGTTTGCGATTGCCCCCCCGGATGTTATTAGGGACATCGTCGATGACCACCATCCTCAGCAGTTTCTCATTCTGAAAATGTTGTTCATAGAAATGTCTGGCAACTGGGTATTGCCTATTATTGTGCCTAATTGCCCTAATATGTTCAAGGACACGTTTCTTGGCACAATGAATAGTGCTACCAATATATGCCTTGTCACAAGGACATAACAAGGCATACACGCAGTACATAGTATTGCAGTTCAGTTTCTTTCTGATGGTCATCTCTTTTTTGGTGCCTGCAATCGATAGAATTTTGCATTCCACACTATTGCTACATGCCTTGCACTTCCTACATCTGGTATATCCACCTTGCACTGTTTTGTTAGTTTTCCCTTTGGCAGTAATTAAACTAGGGCTCAATTCTTCTCTTAGTGAGTTACATTTTTGGAATGTGATCTGGGGTTTGATGTTTAGATGTTTCTCAAGATTGGTATCAGTGAGTAAGACATGCCAATATTTCTGAAAAATCCTGCGTAGTTGAGTCGCCTGTCCAGAGAATTTAGTTATAAATCGTAAGGTGTTCTTTTCTGGGACCTCAACCTCAGGATAAAGTAATTTCGCTCTAGTAACAGCATCAACTTTAGCACACGCCTCATTGATGGTCCTTTGATTGTACCCTCTTTCTTGAAAGCGTTCAATCATTGTCTGCTTTTCAAGTTGGTAGCTTTCATCCGAGCTACAATATTTTACAGCTCCTTTCGCAGCGAGATGCAGCGCACTCCCAGACGGGTGCTTGTATCGCGACGGTGCCTCTGCGTAAATATAGGCGCTCACTTCTCGCTCCTTCTTAGTCGCAACAAAAGCACTCCACAGGGACTATAGCAGTTGCAGATTCCTTTAATTCATTATCAGCAGCGACATGTAAAACACGACGCGTTTCGGCGATGGCTTAATCTGATGTTTACATTTCAGACGCTGCGAAACGGCCATTTTTTAAAGCACAGTAAAGCGAATCACATAGCAAGACTAAGAAAAGTGCAGGAAGATGAAGAGATGTACAGAAAGAACCAACAGAGGAGCAGAAAGAGGCCTTGTTGCAAAATCATCCTGTGCCCACAACTTTTTTAGATGGGTACTGGTGGTAACTGACTCTAACTAACTAACCAGGCCTAGAGCCAGTGCAATGCTAAAAGGCACTTAGAATACAGTGAAAACACCTACATACACTAGGGAACACTAGGCGTTGGGGTACCCCTGTGATTAGCATGCCATGTGCTGCAAATTGTGAATAATGGTGTGGACACAGTACTCACCAAATCGAAGACCCTAATAGACTAGTATCTTCCACTGACGGAGGAAGAGTTGGCTGCAGAAGCTGCATGTGTGCAAGGCTTTGAAGATCGAGCTCAGAAGCCAAAATACTATATTCGAATTAAGGCTCTGTAAGGCCAAGTACATAATAGGGCAGGGGGATTAAAACTACCTCTAAGTCAGAGGTGCAGAAATATGCTACTTTAACTAGTAGTGGCGTTTGCAGAGTGGTGGAGAAAGGGAGCGGTGGGTCCAACCATCCCTCAGGAATTCTGCTGAGTCGGACTTACAGGAGGTACCATCAGGGATTCTTGGCCCCTAAACTCCCTCAGGCCTAAATTGGACTTCATCCCCCATCCCGTAGTCTGCCACGAGGCACATTTGCAGAGTGGTAGAGAAAGGGGGCCATGGCCTCCGAAGACGTTTTAGCAATCCCACTGTGTGGGACTTACCGGAGGTAACAAGAGGGGTAGTTGGCCCCCAAGGACATCCTTGGGGGTTGTAAGTTGGAGGATTAAGTCCCCTTGAATCCTGGGACACTGCAGCTTCTGGTCCTGGGTGGTGGCAGACCCCAGGGCCATCAAGTGCTCCTGGAGGGGGGCCGTGCAGCCCCCCTCCCAACATTGGCAAAGCCCCAGGGAGGTGGTGGTCCCCGAGGCTCGGCGGTCCGTAACTGACCCCCAAATTTACATATTAAGTGCCCCAGGGAGGTGGCAGTCCCCGGGACGTGTGGGGGGCTTGAGCCCCCTCCCCCCCACACAGGCTCTTTAAAAAAAAAGCCCCTGGGTGGTGGTCCCCGGGGCTTGGGGGGGCTTAAAGGCTCCTCCACCCATTTTAAAAACCAACCCTGGGGGGTGGCGGTCCCCGGGGCTGTGGGGGAACCATGTGCCCCCAAGTAAATATTTAAAGAAAGCCCTGGGAGGTGTGCTAGTCCTATGCTTAAAAACTGTGCTGTAGAAATGGCAAAAGACTTTGTCCATTTCTATCTCGGCATAGATAACACTGTGCTAATCCTATGCTTAAAAACTTTGATAGAAAAGCAGACATTTGAGGTGAGCAGATCTAGAGTGTTGCTGGTGTTGAGAGTGCTCTATACATGAGCTGCTTTCCACCTAAACTAGAGAACTACCCAGAGTTCTCTGCTTTCTTTTTTGCATAATTTATTCATCACTCTATGCCTGAAAGGGTATTTTTTGGACTTATACTGGGTGCTCCCTTGTGTCTGGGCAAAGCTATACCTCTCTGAAGAGCTCTAATTAGAGCGAAACACCGTGTCAGGGGTTGCTTTTATTGATTTCAGGTTGGCTTGGTTGGTATTTTACCAATTCAAAGCTGTAATACTGTGCCTGAATCGTAACCGGCTTTCGTCATTTTACAGCTCAGTAAAGACAGCACTCTGCTAGACCTATGCTTAAAACTTTGCTGTACAAATTGCAAAAGACTTTGTCCATTTCTATCTCAGCGTGGATAGCACTGTGCTAATCCTATGCTTAAAAACTTTAATAGAAAAGCAGACATTTGAGGTGAGCAGATCTAAAGTATTGCTGGTGTTGAGAGTTCTCTATACAGGAGCTGCTTTCTACCTAAACTTGAGAACTACCCAGAGTTCTCTGCTTCTTTTTTGCATAATTTATTCATCACTCTATGCCTGAAAGGGTATTTTTTTGACATAGCAATTCCACAAAAACGCCTGAATGAAATAACACCAAATTTAGCAGAAAGGTAGATCTTGATTTAGAAGGTGTGATTTTGTGATTTGGTGCAAATCCATACATTAGTTATTGAGAGATAAAGGTTGAAAATGTATGTATATTTCATGCCACAGAGTATCTGTGGACCTGACAGCTGAAAACATAAGATCTGATTGGCTGCCACAGTATCAACAAACTTGTTGCGGCACCCATTTTAGGAATCAGGGACTCAGTACCCTTGTCCTGAAAAAAGGTGACCCCATTCCCTAGGGCCATCATTATTTAACATGGATGGGGTATGCGGCCCTCCCTCCCTCAGCAATTACGTGGCTCTGGTGATCCCAATGCCCAGGTCCAAAATAAAAAAAAAATATTTGGGGGTGCTCAGATCCTATCTAAGACAGCCACAGAAATCAAAGCCTTTTGGTGTCGGGGATAGCCCTAGCGCCAACGCAGCCTTGCTGACTCCCCTGCCTGCACCCATCCCGGATGCTGTCAGAGCTTGCTGCATTGGTTTGATCCCACCCAGCGGGAACAGCTTTTCTTTCTGCTCCCCCTGGGCAAGAACAAACATATGTTTCCTGCCTGGGAGAGTGCGGGCAGAAAATTGGATTTCAGTTCCTGCCGGCGCTGTCCCGGACAGGGAATAACTGCTGCCATCAAGCCCCAGTGAATGAGGTCCTTGTGGCTTTAATGTGAGCAATCAGCCCAGAAGTACTTCAACAAGGGTTATGCCAAGCACACAAAAATTAGCTTCATGAAGTTTAGACTTGGCCTGATACCTGTCACTCAGCACTCTCCACCCTGGCTTAAGGAGAAGGTGGACCCGAGGTGCCGCCTACGCGGGTCGGCACCGGAAGACCTGCTGCATATATTATCCTCCTGCAAACAACCCTCACAAGAACGGCTACAAATATTAAAAGTAAAATTCAACCAAACCGGAATTCGAACTAGGAGGCAGGCTGTCCTGGCTTGCTTTGCTCCAAGTGATCCAAGTGATCCCCAACTAAACTGCGCTTTGGTAAAATTCTTGACAGCATGCCAAAAAAAATTGCCAGAAATTAAAACATCGGCTGAATTCTAAATTTCAAATTTACCTGTGCATTTACAAACAAAGGAATATATCAAAGAATCACCATAGTGCAAACAAACGTGACATGCATTTCCCGTTATAATGTGCCTAATTAAGTGACTTCTAACAGCTGAACTTTTATTGTACAGTCTTTTTAATAGGATTTTTATCCTTTTATAATTAAGGAGATTTTATATACATAAACTTCTCTGTAATGAAATATTTTTGTGTTGCAATGGTTTTAACAAACTATGCAAATAAAATAAACTTGACTTGTGGCTTTAATGTGACTCAGGGAGTGGGCGCCACATCTTCTCCTCAATTCAAAAGAACATCAGCTTCAGGGAATGGGATCCTCAGAGTCTTCAAAATGTGCGGGAGACAGCCCATATGTCCCCCTCCCCAAATCAAATAAACATCATTCCTGTGGTATGGGTTTCAAGGGCACTACAAAATGCTTGGGGAGGAAGGTCACACCACTCCTTTCAATTATAAAGATGTTACATCCTTGAAATGTGGTCCCTGGGGCCTTCAAAAGGCTCCGGGAGTGGGGGTCACGTGCCCCCTGCCCCATTGAAAAGATATTGACGCTATGGGATAAGGTTCCCCAGTCTTCAAAAGCCTCGAGGAGGGGGCAAAGCCGCATCTAAACAATACGCCAATCCAACAGGCCCTGTGTTTGGAGTTCCCAGGCCATTAAATGGCTCGTGGAGAGACTGTAAAATCAGTGGAGTAGCTCCTCATTTCACACTAACTGCTCCAACTGCGGAGCACCCCGTAGTGCTTGTGCCCTAAAGTAACTATAACTTGCATTCTCGTCATGCATTACTTATGCCCCACATTATGACATATTCAGTGACTGTACTTATAATTTTTATTATTATTAAAACTTATATAACTTTGTTTTTTACAGTGAGTGAATATATATGTGTGTGTGTGTGTGCGTGTGCGTGCTTGTGTGTGTGTGTGTTGTAATGGTAAATTTCAATGGGAGCAATGAGAATGATCTTTAATTGTGGTCGTTGTAGTGCATGCGTGGTTAGTTTAATGGTTGGTGTTCATTGTGTTCACTGTAGTAAGCTGCATTTGACTATGAAAGTTTCAGCAGAGTTGAGGGAGCATTAGTGTTGAAATGTTGGGGGAGAGAGTATTGCCAAAAATGTTGGGAAATGTGTATTTTTTCTTTTCACTCCAATAGCCTTTCATTCATTTGGACCACAAAGAAACCCATCTGCTTCTTGACAAGACTGGGAGCTTTAGTCTTGTTTTTTTCTGCAGTACGAACATAGGGGCATATAAGCAAGGAATAGCGATATTTATCGCAAAATGGGCTTAGCGCATTTTTTTTTATCGCTGCCTATCTCTGGATATGTTGGCGGAGAAAACATGCTATTAGCAATGTTTTTCTCCATTGTGCTAAAATATCCAGCGATAGTGGCGAAATGCGTGAATATCACTGGAAATCCAGCTATATTCATGCATTAACGCCAATGGGGACTTAACCTGAAAATCCACCTCCCATTGGATAAACAGGTAAGTCATGTTTTTAGCAGGCGTTAGATTATACCGATAATCGCACTTAGCGTGATTTTTTTATCGCTTTGCCTGCCTTGCTCCTAGGCGATAGCTGTGTTAGCGACTGCTTTCAGTCGCTAATACTTTGAGTATGCCCACTTTGCGTGTCATTAGCGATGAATATCGCTGACATGGAAAGCGGGCCCCAAACTGGTCGCTATCACCTGAAAGCTGTCGCTAATTGCTGTTAGCAACAGCTTGCTAAAGCGGCGATATTCCTTGCTAATATGCCTGGTAGATCCTGTATAATGTTTAGTACAATAATAGGTAGTCAGAGTGAAGGACATTGGAGCAGAGGGCAGGGGAAAGGTCGAAGAAATGATTGTTGCTTTTATGGTTCTTTCAATACATTTACAAACTGTGACAACCTTCACATGTGTCAGTCAGGACACTTTTCCTTTCAGTCTTAAATTTAAACACATGAAAACTGCTTTTCGAATTGGTATATTTTTAGTTTAAATATAGGCCTTGCCAAACAAGTCATGCTGAATCACTTTAACATAAGGGTGGTTTCTTTATACATGTATTGTTGTGCGGTGTTTATCTTGCAAGATCCATTAATGTACTGTTTTTGAAGCCACGCTGTTGAAAGAGCGTTGACGTTTCCTCCCTTAGACTGCATTAAAGTGGATTATAATCTGCTCCTGTAATGTTCACTCATGAATGGCATGTTCAGGTTTGGATTTGCAGTGACAGAAGTGCCAGTTAGAAGACTGCCGTCTGGACTGATCTTCAAAACAAGTAGTTGATGAGAGATTTTGGATATTATTGTGGAAGTGTCTTGGTGCCCAATGAACTTCCTCCATTATATACATATTGGATGGAAATTAGATGTTTTAATAACACCTGCTATTGGTGTCTTAAAAGTAACTACACCGCAATGCAACAGGCAATTAATCAGTTTACATATAATATTAAGATCCCTCACCCAGACCATGGTATTCCCACCACTTGCCCCAGATCTTGCCATGTTTCCGTGGGCATCTCTGTGCCTCATAGATTAGTTGTTCCTGGTGAGCGCACCATTACACACCCCACCTCGATTCTACTAATGAAGGGGAATCCGGTGAGTTCCATTTGGGGTGATGTTTCTTTTGGCCACCATTGTGGTCACCCCCATAAAGGTTATTTCTATCATCTGGCCCTCAACCTCCCCCAACAAGCCCAATAGTGCCCCCCTGGAGCTAAGGTCCACAAGGCATCCTAGGATCATGGATAGTTTCCTTCCTATTCCCTCCCAGAAGGGGGTCAATGCAGGGCAAGCCCAGGCCATATGGAAAAAGTCTGCTTTTACCAGGGGGCATCTAGCACAGTGAGCTTGTGGGGTTCTGTCCGTTTCATGTAATCGCTGGGGGGTTAAATAAGCTATGTGTAAGTAATTAATTAGGATCATAAGGAGGCGTGCAGGAAAACCCAATTCTTTATTGGCCATACAGGCCTCACACCAGTTGTCATCATCGAAGTCCTCCACCCATGCCTCCCACCTCTGACGCAGTGCTGAAATGTAGCCTGGGGTTTTGATGAATAGGGGGGGATAGATTCTAGAAATGGCTCCTTTGCCCAGCCTTCCAATTTTTATCTTGGCCTCAAGGGGGTTGAAGTCTGGAATGTGTGTACCCACAAGAATGTGTTAACAGAGCGCATGGCATAGTTGAAGGTATCAATAACATTGTGTACAAGAGAGTCAGTAGTGCTATTGAAGGTCTTGAAATGATATCAAGACAGTCCCTCTCCAGATGTCGTCTAGGTGGGTAATCCCTATTCTATAGCAACATCACAAATGATGGATGGAGTGTTGAAACTTTTCAAACACTCACCCCCAGTCTAAGATTTGGATTTAATCCATCATTATTTTGCTTGTCACGTCACCCTAGTTTAGACCCAGCCATAGGCAAATCGGTCTTGACCATGCTCCCAATGTAAACAGCCCAGACCAAATTGCCAGGACAGGTCCTTCCTGGACCAGAAATAAGCATCCTGGTACCGATTTTGGGGAATCACACCTCATCAGCCAGGCTAACTTGAATACAGTAACGTAGCGAGCAAGGGGCCCCCTCTGGGAATACACTTGGCCACTTATGGTGCACATAGCAACATCATGAAATAAAATGATGGACAGAGTGTTAAAACTTTTCAAACAATCTCCCCCCAGTCACAGATGTGGGTTTAATTCATTGTTATTTTGTTCACCATGTCATCTCAGTTTGGACCCAACCATAGGCAAATCCATCTTGACCCTGATTCCCATGGGAACAGTTCAGCCCGAACTGCCATACCAGGTCATCCCTGGTCGGGAAACAAGCATACTTGGACTGGTTTTCGTGGTATCACCCCTCATCAGCCAGGCTAGGTTGAATTCTGTGTGCAGCGAGCAAGGGACCTATGTCTAAGCATACCCTTAGTCACTTAGGGCACAGATAGCAACACCACAATATAAAATAATGGACAGAGTGTTGATACTTTTCAAACACTCACCCACAGTCCCAGAGCTGCGTTTAATTAATTGTTATTTTGCTTGCCACGTCACTCCAGTTGTGACCAAGCCTTATGCAAATCAGTCTTGAACCTGTTCCCCATTGGAACAGTCCAGCCCGACCTGCTAGGCCAGGTCATCCCGGGAACAGAAACAAGGATCCTGAACCGGATTCGGAGTATCACCCTTAATCAGCCAGGCTAGCTTGAATTCAATGGTGCAGGAAGTAAGGAACCCATGTCTGGGCATACCTGTAGAACTTAAGGCACAGATAGCATCATCACAAAATAAATGATGGACAGAATGTTGAAACCTTTCAAACACTCCCCGCCAGTCCAATCTCTGGGTTTAATTTAATATTTTCCACACCTCAACACCCAGTTTGGATCCAGCCATTTGAAAATAAGTCTTGATCCTGCTACCCATGGGAACAGTCTAACCCATACTATCAAACCCTCCCTGGACCGGAAACAAGAACCCTATGACCGGTTTTGGGGTATCACGCGCCATCAACCAGACTAGCTTGAATCGAGTGACGCACTGAGCAAGGGACCCACATATGGGAATACTGATCCTGCGGGACACCAACCTGTGGACAATTATCACTAAAATAAATACATTCGGGCCCATAAACCACACTCACTTACAATATCCGGTTGATGAAACCTCGCTGGAGATCAATATTAGGGCTTTTCTATACATCCGATCTGCCTAACGAATTGAGCCTATTTTAATTACTAGCCCTTTCTTGCACTGAATCTATTTTAGTTGATTAGATATAAGTAATTTATCACAGAAATATTCACCTGGTTATTCATTAAATTACCACAGACTCAGTTTCGATTTAAAGTTTTATCTGAAATATTTAAGTGAACCAAATACAAATTACAGTCTTAACTCCATCATTCTGAAGAGGTAAGTTTCAGTTACCTAAATTAGACTATAAAATGTAATGATGAGTACCTCAGGAAAAAGAGGACAGAGAGAAAAGACACAGATTATATTTACATTGGATGGTACAAGAATCAGACCCCTCTGGCCAAGAGTTTGGGCCCCTCTGTAAATAACAGGTAACAGGTTCAGAACAGGATTAGGACAGGACAGATTACCTCTTCTGGATTTAACTCCAGCATCAAACCCCTCTCTAATGCTAGTTTCCCTCCTTGATTCTTCCGCAAAACTCCTTCCTACTTCCCTCTCCTCCTCGATTCTTCCACAAAACTCCTTCCTAATTTTAATGATGGAAAAGAAATTCTAAGTCTGCTTCAGGTATTTTGAACAGCATTTGGACAGCATTGCTATCTCGCAGCATTCTGGCAGCGCTCGGGCTACTTCATCTAGCTAACTACCCCAATTATTATTATTATTATTATTATAGAGGCTTTTGTAGCGCGCTCAATTACTAAGAAAATAGTATCCTGGCGCAGAAGGGAGAGAGGGCAGAGCAGAAAGGTTCCAGGGAAAAGAAAGGAGGGAGAGCCCTACACAGTGATGTTAAAAAGGTGGGTCTTCAATCCTTTCTTAAAGACAGTGATGGTAGGGGCTGTTTTCAAGTGGAGAGGAAGAGTGTTCCAGGCTCTCGCAGCTCTGACTGAGATGGATTGGCCACCAAGTCTGCTGTATTTGAATTTAGGTACCGTCATTTGACACAAATTGGCCGACCTAAGGGGTCGGTTGGGAACATAGAGGGAAAATCTTTTTCTCAAATAAACTGGACCAGTTTGATGGACAGCGCGGTAAGAGAGGACAAGGATCTTAAACAAAATCCTGTGAGCGACTGGGAGCCAGTGGAGGGCACGGAGAGGTTGGCGGACACTAGAGCTTTTGGGTATGTTAAACAAAAGCCGTACTGCGGCATTTTGAATAACCTGGAGGCGATGTATCAGATAGGCCGGAAGGCCACAGAAGAGGCCGTACGCGTAATCTAGTCTAGATAGTATAAGGGCGCGGATGACGGTCTCTTTGGCCTCTCTCGGAAGAAGAGGAAAAAATCTGCGTAGAGTTTTGAGTGTGGAGAAGCAGACCCCTGTAAGTTTTTTTAGATGATCCTCAAATTTGAGGTCATTGTTGAACCAGACTCCTAAATTCTTTGCAGGGCCACCGATAAATTTAGGACATGGCAGGTCGGCAGGCCAGAGAAGATCACTAAAGTTGTTTGGAAAGGAGCCATACAGCAGAATCTCTGATTTACTTTCGTTGCATTTTAGTTGGGCGAGGGCAAGCCAACGAAAGACGGCTGATAGGCAGGATTGGGCTGCCGACGTGTCTTAGTTGTTTTTTGGCCATGTGAACAGAAGTTGTGTGTCGTCGGCGTAAGCCATAATTTTAGCTCCTAACTGTTCCGCAAGATAGATGAGAGGGGTGAGGTAAATATTAAAAAGCAGGGGGCTGAGGGTAGAACCCTGAGGGACACCAGTTGTAAGTTTCTTGGGGGAGGAAGCAAAAGGCGGCATCCAGACTTGTTGTGTTCTGTTTTCTAGAAATGATGTCAACCAGTCGAGGGCAGGGCCTGTGACGCCTATAGCCGCCAGTCTGGTGAGCAGGAGGGAATGTGGAACAGTATCGAAGGCGGCAGAGAGGTCCAATAAAATCAGGGCCGCTCTGCCACCTCCGTCCAGACATTCCCGGATAGCCTCGGATATTTCAACTAAAGCAGTCTCCGTACTGTAGGCAGCTCTGAAGCCTGATTGCGCTGGATGAAGTGCCTGAGAGGTTTCTACAAATTTGTCCAGTTGTGTAAAAGCAACCTTTTCGCATATTTTAGCAAGAGCGGGCAGCAGTGATATAGGCCGGAAATTGGCTGGGACAGCGGGATCTAAACCATTATTTTTTAAGAGTGGGAGCAGTTTCGCTTGTTTCCAGCGGCCCGGGACAGTTGCAGTAAGAAAAGAGTGGTTAATAATATGGGTCACCTCATTACCAACTGTATCTGCAAGTCCCGCAAATACTCTAGCAGGACAAGGGTCAGAGGGAGATCCAGATTTTAAGGTCGCAAGGATTTTAACGATGTCCATATTTTCTACCGGGGCAAAGTTAACAAACTGTTCAGTGTGGACAGGCATCATGGGGAAAGGGGTGGCCATTGGAGATGGAAGACTCTTGCAGACAGTGAGTAAGTCACCTTGAATTTTGGTGATTTTTTCAACAAAGAACACAGAAAGTTCTTCACACCATTTCTCCGAAGAGGCAAGTAAAGGTTGAGCAGCACAGGGTGAGACAAAGCTTTTTACAATAGTAAAAATGTCCTTGCTGTTGTTGTTGGCTTTAGTAATACGCCCTGCATAGTAGTGGCTTTTGGCAGATCTAATAGCTGCATAGTACTTTTTTGTGCCACCCTCAATTCCTTCTTAGCTTCAGGGAGATATGCTTGTCTTCAGATTCGTTCAAGTTTTTTTACAGCCTGATTTAAGAACACGGAGGGAGTGGGAGAACCAGGGTTTGGAAGGGGTAGAGCGTAGTCTGCAAACCCGACTTGTTTTTATAGATGCAGCAGTCCCCCGTTCAATCCATGAGTTGAATGAGCTGACAGCTGACTCAATTATACCTTTTGATGGCATGTTCCACCCCCAAATGTTTCAAACTTGTGTAAATTGTGAATTCTGATTGGACAAGCCAAGGGGATGATCGTCACACAATACTAGTTTATTACTTTTTCTTAGTAGCATTGTCTTGTTTTCCCGCCCATTAATTTGTTCCTCCCAAGCTTTATTTCCCACCCGTTTTCATATTAACATTATAACATTGTATAGCATTTATACATTTATTCAATAAGTCTTCAGGATGTTCCGTCATCTCTCAGAACTTGAAAAAAGGTCGTACTTGATCGAGTTCCAAGACTTGGGATCACGACCCCGGGGTTGTTTCTAATGCGCCTGTGCACCCGGACCACATAGTTATTAGCCTTGTCTCTCAATTTAGGCCCAATTACGACCTAACAGAGAAGTCAAAAAGACAAGATGTTAGATTCAAAGTAAAATTTTCACTGTATACCACTTATCTCTACTCAAATCCCATTTAATAAAATAATTCTTTATGCATTAGCACTTAGTATAAAATACAATTTAGTTTCAAGCAGTGCAGATGCTTAGCATGTGAGTTCTGAAGAGGCCATTTTCAGTGTTAGTGCACAGAAGCAAAGTTTTCCCTCCAAGCGTTATGACATCATGCAGTTGGAGCATGCGCAATTTATTTCCCGTGTTTTAGCTGCCATTTTAGTTTTATTTATTTATTTTTTTTTTTTATTTTAGTGTTTTGTAGAGCGCAAACCTGACCCGTTAAGGTATCAGAGTGCTTTACAGAGTCAGAGAGTTATACAATAGGGAGGAAATCACAAGAATACTGTACATCAGAGCGATTTACAAAGTCAGGGAGTCATACAATAGGCAGGATATCACAAGATTACTGTACATTAGGGGGGAGGGGGTGCTGGGTACCAGAGGGATGGAGGAATACAAGGATAATATTACAATTACAATTATTGAAGACAGACCCCCGGTTTCTTGGTGGGGCGAGGTCGCAGGATGAGGGCAATAGTCTCTGAAGTGGTTCTGGAATGGGTTTAGCCAAGGAATTTACCCATGAGGAAGGATTTAGCCTCCTTTTTGAAACGTGCCAAAGAGGGGATTTTCTGATGGCGGGTGGGAAGGAGTTCCATATTCTTGGTGCAGCCCCAGCGAACAACCAATTATAGGTTTTTTTCTCGAAAGCATGCAGGCTGGAGTAGGAGAGTACTAGCCAATTGTGATATCACAAGTTGCTGTGCATGATACGCAGGGGAGTTTGAGTGTAGGGCCTTGTGCCTGATGCATGTCAGTTTGAGATGACTCCTATCCTCGAGAGGAAGCCAGTTCAACGTTTTCAGATGAGGAGTGATGTGATCAAATTTCCTCGTGCCGGTAAGTAGTCTGGCAGCTGCATTGAGGCAGGCTTTTAAGGGTGCTAGGGAGATCTTGGGTAAACCAGAGAGGGTGGAACAACCATATTCCAGCCTAGAAATAACTAATGATTGGACTGCGAGTTTTAGGTCAGGAGCGTCAAGAAAGAGTTTCAGTTTCCATAGGTAGCTCAGGTGGAATCTGTCAGATTTGGCCTTTGAGTTGATGTGGTCAAGCATGTTTAGGTTATAATCCAAAGTAATTACCAGAGATTTGGCCGAGTCCACAATGGTCCGGGGACAGTTTAAGGCTGTGATAGCTTTAATCCATGCCTGGATCTCAGAGTTGCTCTTGGGTGGGGAGATTAGGAGGAGCTCAGTTTTCTTAGCATTGAGTTTGAGTTGGTTGGAGGAGAGCCATCGGACGGTCAGCTTCAGGGCCTCATTCAAGGTGAAGATCTCCTCAAGAGATGAGATTTTTATGTAGATCTGAGTGTTACTTCAGGTTACTTGTTAGTAGACACACAGGCAAGCTTCCCCTTCTACATTGTGTACGAATTTTGTTTGAATTAGTATTACAAACAATTATTAGTACTTTATTATGATTTTATGAGAGGATTCATCCAGCAAGTTGCTTACATGTAAAGCCTTGCTCCATCAATACTCTCAGCCACGTAGGGTAAACATATAAACATAACAAAATAGAATGATGGACGGAGGGTTGAAACTTTTCAATTACTCACCCCAGTCACAGATCTGGGTTTAATCCATCTTTATTTTGCTCACCCCAGGGTGGATCCAGCCATATACAAATAAGTCTTAACCCTGCTCGCCAGGAACAGTCCCTGGACCAGAAATAAGCATCCTGGGACTGATTTTGAAGTATCACCACTCATCAGCAAGGCTGTCTTGAATCCAGTGGTGCAACGAGTAAAGGACCCACACCTGAGCATACCCTTAGCCACTTAGGGCAACAAAAGCAAAAAGAACAAATGATGGATGGAATGCTGAACAATGAAAACATTCACCTCCACTCACAGATCTGGGCTTAATCTGCCATTTTTTTTTACTCATCACACCACCCCACTTTTTTCAAAGACATACAGAAACTAGTCTTGACCCTGCTGCTAATGAGAACAATTCAGTTCAAACTTCCAAGCCAGGTTCTCCCTGGACCAGAAACAAGCACCCTGGGACAAAACAATTGATGCTCCTGTGGCATTAGGGGTTTATAAATATGCCCTATGTGTGCTGCAGAATGAAGTGCACGTGGAAAGAGGAAAATATTGAGAAGAAATGTAAACATCACTCCTGTTTATCAGTGAAGGTGGGTAGAAACGAGTGGGATTCTACCTGAGAAAATTGGCAGCATGTCCAGCAACCTGTAAATATTCTCTACTGATGAAAGAGGAATCCCAAACAATGGTTCTGTTACGTTCGAGCAGTGCGTTCCTACCCACTTTCATCAAAGATGACAATCTGAAACAGAGGAATAACTCTGGCGGTGGCACTAAAGAGCATCAAGAACAAATTAACAACCCTCTTTTAGAAGTTCTTCGAGCAAGAGAGCTATCAACTATTACTTACAGCAGTGAATACATGAGAGGGAGAGAGGAGGCCATCTTGGATAAAGTGGTGTCCAAAGGCATGCAAATAATATTCAACCTCCCACAGTACACCTCACCAGCACAACTAAGGCTAGAATTTGGCTTTCACAAACAACAACTAACACGTAAGGGTGCCTACATCAAATGTTGGCACAAAATAAAAGGGGCTGAATCAGGTATCTTGAATGCATATTCATGGAAAGAGCTGGAAAGGAACAAAGACAGTCCAGCAATGATCTACCTTCAGACAGCAATAAGTTCTCTCACGCTACAAGACCTATGGAAAACAGACGGGACTCACAAATGTTTCAAGCAGCTTGTAAACAAAACTGTAAAGACACTATTCGTGGAAGATGATAAAACCACACTTACCAGGAGGGCCCATGGATGGTTTGTAATCCAGAGTTATACAAAATAAACTCCACAAACATATTTTGGAACAGAGTTCTCAAGGGCCGTGAAGGAATCCTACCTGCAATTGAGGATGGGAGTTACACCGGCAAAATAACACCACCCACCCTCGAAACCTTTAGAAACAACTCTGAACTGTAGGACACGCCAACAAGCACTAAAAGCCTGTTTTGAAGAAGGAGACATTCAATTAGCATGTCGACTGGTAAGCGTTATGAGTATAGCAGAAATCATGCTAAATTCTTCTGTTAACACATAATACTTAAAATATAGAATCAGCTGTACAACGTTTATCGCTTAGTACTGTTCCAACAATCTTTCCATGTATTACGATGTTTAAATTAGATTTTACTGATAGATTTGTCATGAACTTCAGGGAACAGTAAGACGAAACACAGTATTAGTCAAAAAAGTGCCAATTCAAATCCACGGGCCCCTAAATTTTATTTTTACCCTTGTATAGCATATGAGATGATATATTTTTCTACTTTTTTATGGTATGTAGATATAGTAGTAAAAATTCCACCCTTAATTTTAATTGTTTAAACTAATTTTATTGCAATGAAATAAGACATTATACGTGTTTTGTACATGTGCTTTGAATGTAATTTTCTCATTGCAAAGATTTTTATTAATTATGCATTAAAGAACGTACTTATTTACTTACTTACGAGCTTTGGAACGCCTGCATGTTATGAGTGGGATTATACCTGAGCAAATTGGCAGCATGTCCAGCAATCCGTAAATGTTCTCTACTGATTAGGTAGGAATCCTGAAACCCTGGTATGTAGAGATGCAATTTGGCATTAGGTGAAAAATAATATGAACTTTGTGTGAAAAACTGAACTACAACTACCAAGACGCTATGGGGTAATGATGCTGTTACATTCAAGCAGTACCTTCCTATCCACTTTCACTGATAAAAGGTTCTCGTGAGCTGCCCCCAAGTTAACAAGCTTCGGAACGCCTGCACGCTATGGGGCCCATTAGGATCGCGGACGGTCTTGCGTCCATCCGTGACCCAGAGTAGGAGGGAACCTCCGCATGGCCTGCGGAGTTCCCTCCTGTGAAATTAGGATGTGACCGCCACCCTGGCGGTCACATCCTCTATTTTTACCATTGCGGCGGGTGCGGCTTCAAGCTGCACCCGCCGCAATGGTAAAAATGCATACATTGCATTTGTATGCAGAAAGCGGCAGGCACTGTGCGGTGCCTGCCGATTTCTGCAAACAAATGCAGGGGGGTACCATAGGTACCCCCATGTGCACCCCCCACACCCCATTCCCCCAGGGGGCCCGCAACAGGCCCCTGCAGTGAAGTTCCGCATGCTTTTCCGCGGCGGAAAACCCGCCGCGGAAAATCATTTTTTAAAACCCATCCTAATATGGCTGGCGGTGTCTGAGAGACACCGCCACCATATTAGAGCTTTTCCGCTGCGGTTGTAAGCCAACCGCAGCAGAAAAGCAGCAGACTGAAACCAGGACCCACCAGCCATCCAAATGTGGCGGTGGGTCTTTGGTGGGTCCGCAGCGGATTTTCCGCATCCTCCGGGCCGGCGGTGGCTTCCGCCGGCCCAGAGGATCGAAAAATCCGCTATCCTAATGAGCCCCTTAGAGTGGGATTATACCTGAGAACATTGGCAGCATGTCCAGCAACCCGTAAGTTATCGCTACTGATTAGGGAGGAATCCTGAAGCACTGGTGTCTAGAGATATAATTTCAAAAGGCGGCATTAGCTGGAAAATAATATGAACTTTGTGTGTAAAACTGAACTACAACTACCAAGACGCTACGGGGTAATGGGGCTGTTACATTTAAGCAGTGCTTTCCTACCCATTTTCACCATTACTCCTCTTTATGCCTGCACTAGGGAGGCACAAGGTTTTGGCACTGCCCCAGCTTTACCTGATGTTGTAAATGTGGGGCAGCATTAAATTCCATGGGTGTTAATTGGGAATACCCACAGCACCACCCATAAAACGCCTCTTTCACATAGAGTGAGGCACCGCAGCGACTTGCACTGCCTCGCCTTACTGCTTATCTACAAGGTCATGAAAAGCCTCTCTCGCTGGCTTTACATGGCCTTGTAGATATGGCTATGCCCTGTGCACCATCAGAACATTAAAAAAGTGACGTCCCAGCAGTGCGCCGGGCTTGTAAATATGCTGCACAGTTTCATGAATGTGTGGAAACATCGCAGTTTCGGCCCACATTTGCAAAAAAGTCACACCACTCAGTGCAGCAGGCAAAAATGCTGTGCTGCATTGTGTGACAAGTAGGACCGGACTGGGAACCAAAACCGGCCCTGGCAAACTGCTGGGTCGGCCCCCCTGTGGGGGGGAGAGAGAGGGGTGCAGCCGAGCTGTTTGCTTGGGCTGGATTGGGCGATTTTGTTACAGGGGGCCAATATTGCCAGCCCGGGTAAAGAAAACGGCCTCCCAGTGGGAAAAACGGGCCCCCATCCTGGCGGCCCCCCGGGGAAATGCCAGGTGCCTGATATGGCTGGTGACAGGGAGGGAGAAGGAGAGCGCCATCTCTACAGAGATAGGGGTCTCTTCTTCCCTCTCCCTCGAGCCAGCACTGATTTCAGCTACCGTGCGCCAGGCACACACATTAGCGCTATAGTGCAAGGGTCTGTGCCTGAGTCTAGCAAATGTTTTGTACTGGAAGGGTACCCACCCAGTACAAACTACTATACATAGACACAGGTCAACTTTTCCTACTTTGCATGTATGCTGCACAGTGCAGCATGCATGCAAAGTCGGAAAAGAAAACTGAAATAAAAACATTTCTTCTCTTCTCTTTGAAATGATATTAACTTTTGGCACTAAATCCTGTCTTCTGTTGTTTGTAGATAGGGTTTTGTGTCAAAAGGCATGGGCTGGAAGCACTAGAACGCTCATGTACCACCCTTGTAACGCCCCCTTGGCGCTAAGTAACGCAAAGCAAGTGCTTGTGCTGCTTTGTGTTACTTTCAGGTTACATTCTAGCGTGAATAAAGTATTTGGACTGGAAAGTAAATTAGGAAAAAAACACTTTATGTTGGTAGTGTCACTTTTGTGATGCTAACCCAGTGCAAAATGTTATTAAAACTACCCCTTTGTGTAGGTGTGAAGAATGCCACATTCACAAAACTCTGACAGCAGTATTATAGTTTGGTCAAATTCTTCATTTATCCTTAATTTTGAGCTATATTCAGCTTTCCCGGTTGTACTAAGGTTCCCCACTGAATTATTTTGATAGGATGATCACTACCGCTTTGAGAAGAAACGCCAAATATCTGCAGAAAGCAAAAAGTGCTCCTTACCATCAATTTTACAATTTAGGCTCAGGTTTCTAGTGTACTGATTTTTACAAACATGCACTGACAGAAAACAACATGTTTACCTGTCTCAATTAAAAAAAACGGAAAAAAAGGAAATTATTTTGTTTTTTTTCTGTGACTTTTGGTCCATAATGTTACAAATGGGGATTGATGGAGCAATTATCAGCCTGCTCAGCAGACTCCATGAGCATACCTCAGCTTCAGTGCGCTATAGTAGAAATGGAGATTTGACTGAAGAATTCCCCTCTGATATAGGGGTTAGGCAAGGTTGGGTCCTGGCTCCTTTCCTCTTTTTACTATATATTAATGGGTTGGGAGACCAACTATGTAAGGTGGGGAAGGACACCCCAAGATTTAACTTGTGCCAAATCCCTGTACTACTATATGCTGACGACGCTGTCCTGATAGCTAGGACAGCAAATGGCCTACAAATACTGCTTGATTCTTTTAATGCTTTTATGAAAGATCTGGGGTAAAAATGTAATTGTACTAAATCATTTATAATGAAATGTAGTCCGAAAAAATTAAAAATGAGAAAAAAAAATTGGGGGGGTGAAGAAATTAAGAAAGTCCTGCATTTTACTTGCTTGGGCGTACCATTTGATGTTGATTTTAATTGGAAACATGCTTTAAATATTAGAACTATGCAATTTCAGAAGTGGATTGATGCTAATTTTCGATTTGCCAAAAGATTGAGTCATAAGCCAACTAAAGAGATTTTATGTATTTACAAGAGTAAATGCCTTTCAGTAGTAACATTTGGGGCCAGGGATTGGGGACACATAAATTCTAAATCACTTCAAATAATAGAAAATCTGGGTCATATTAACAAGGCGGCGCTAAAAAATTATCGCCGCTTTTGCGGCCGTTTTCGCCCAAAAAGCGGCGATAATGTTATCGCTATATTAGCAAGATCACGCTACCGCGTGAATCCTTGCTTTAGCGCCCTTTGCTGGAACTCCCACTTTTGCATCTCTAATGAGATGCAAAGTGGGCGTTCCAGCTCAAAATAACTGGGGAAATGTCGCTAAGCGACATTTCTCCAATTATCAATGGGCACGCTAACAAGCATAGCGATAAGAAAAATAGCGCTAACCTTGGTATTCGCTACTTTCCTTATGCCTGCTTTTCCTTTGACTAAACAATGTTAGTCAATGGGTGGTGGATTATAGGGCTGGGGCAATCCAGCCCTATCAACAAGTATATCGCCGTTTTCCATGGAACATCGCCGGAATACCAGCGATGTTCCATGGAAAACGTAACTATCACAGGAATAATTATCGCCATTGCGCTATGCGTTGGTAATACAGCGCTAGCATGGCGATAATTATCTGCGATAGCAGGTGATAAAATTCCTCATGCTAAGGGCGCCAGCGATATTTATCGCAACCGCTTGTTGATATGCCCCTATGTTTTTAAGAAGACTTCTTTCAGTGTCCCAGAGCTCCTCTGTCTCTTTCCGTGATTATGGACGTCGGTTTGAGTTATTTGAAAGACCACATTGCATTACAACCATTGTTGCTCTGGATTTAAACCTGGAAGAATCCAGAGGCCGCCCTCTGTGGGACAATACTGGCAGATTGTATGAAGCTGGGTAATAACCTAGATATACCCTGGTTAAGGTATGTCAAAATGATTTTTGCTAAGTTGGGTGTCACAGAATATTATACAAATCCCGGCACCCTAAAAAATGTATTGTCTGCCACTGTTAAGTCACTTTTTAATCAAAGTTATGAGTGAGCAGGCCCTATATGTACTTTGACTGATCACCCAGAGCCTTACTTTCAGCCTCAAAGAGAACCCGCCCTTTATCTGCAAATTGATTTAAATGAAAAGCAGAAATTTCTGTTGACCAGGCTGCGTCTAAAAACTGTACATCTCTTAGTTGCTTTCCCTCTTTAAGGCTCATGGTTTGCATCACTCCCCATCTGTCCCTTTGACAGTTGCTCATGCCAAAGCACTACGCACTTTATTTTATTCTATAGATTTTGTTCACTCCAGAGTAAGCAGTTTATTTGTCCATTATTGTTTGCAGCAGGGATTGGAAATTATAAAGTGGAAATGGAATATCTACTCTCCCTAGGAACAAATGAGATCATATATTGTATTTTAAATGATCTTTTTACTGTGTTTAAGATTCATAGTAAATACTAGATATTTTTATAACTTGTAACTTTTGTTTAAGATGCAAATAAAGTATTCTTGACTGACTGACTGACTTTTCATGCTATGTACCATGGCTGCCATCTTAATACTGGGGTGGCAAAGTGAGCTAAAGAATGATGATGGATTCAACCCACATCTGTGACTGGGGTGAGACATGGCTGAACTGGGGTGGCAAAGTGAGCTAAAGAATGATGATGGATTCAACCCAGATCTGTGACTGGGAGTGAGTGTTTGAAAAGTTTCAGCACTCGGTCCATCATCTCCTTGTGTTTGCTTTGTTCGCCCTAAGTTGGCAGTGTATGCCTAGACCTGTGTCCCTTGCTGACTTTGCCACTGGATTCAAGCTAGCCTGGCTGAAGAGGGTTGTTAGCTATAAACCGGTCCCAGGATGCTTGTTTCCGATCCAGGGAAGACATGGCTTGGCAGTTCAGGCTGGGCTGTTCTAATGAGGCACAGGGTCAAGACTGATTTGCATATGGCTGTGGAAGTTAGTGTTTGAAAAGTTTCAGCACTCCATCCATCATCTCCTTGTGTTTGCTTTGTTTGCCCTAAGTTTACAGGGTATTGCCAGACATGGGTCCCTTGCTCACTTTGTCACTGGATTCAAGCTAGCCTGGCTGAAGAGGGCTGTTAACCCAAAACCGGTCCCAGGACGTTTGTTTCCGGTCCAGGGAAGACAGGGCTTGGCAATTCAGGTTGGACTGTTCCCATGAGGCACAGGGTCAAGACTGATTTGCATATAACTGTGTCTGAACTGGGGTGGCAAAGTGAGCTAAAGAATGATGATGAATTCAACCCAGATCTGTGACTAGGGGTGAGTGTTTGAAAAGTTTCAGCAATCGGTCCATCATCTCCTTGTGATTGCTTTGTTTACCCTAAATTGGCAGGGTATGCCCAGACGTTGATCCCTCGCTCATTTTGCCACTGGATTCAAGCTAGCCTGGCTGTAGAGGGCTGTTAGCCCAAAACCGGTCCCAATATGCGTGTTTCTGGTCCAGGGAAGACATGGCTTGATCGTTCGGGCTGGACTGTTCCCATGAGGCACAGGGTCAAGACTGATTTGCATATAGCTGTGTCTGAACTGAGGTGGCAAAGTAGCTAAAAAATGATGATGGATTTAACCCAGATCTGTGACTGGGGGTGAATTTTTGAAAAGTTTCAGCACTCCGTCCATCATCTCCTTGAGTTTGCTTTGTTCGCCCTAAGTTGGCAGGGTACGCCCAGATGTCGGTCCCTTGCTCACTATTCCACTGGATTCAAGCTAGCCTGGCTGAAGAGGGCTGTTAGCCCGAAACCTGTCCCAGGATGCTTGTTTCCGGTCCAGGGAAGGCATGGCTTGGCAGTTCAGAAAGGACTGTTCCCATGAGGCACAGGGTCAAGACTGATTTGCATATAGCTGTGTCTGAACTGGGGTGGCAAAGTAGCTAAAACATGATGATGGATTCAACCCAGATCTCTGACTGGTGGTGAGTGTTTGAAAAGTTTCAGCACTGCGTCCATCATCTCCTTGTGTTTGCTTTGTTTGCCCTAATTTAGCAGGGTATGCCCAGAGGTGGGTCCCTTGCTCACTTTGCCACTGGATTCAAGCTAGCCTGGCTGAAAAGGGCTGTTACCCCAAAACTGGTCCCAGGATGCTTGTTTCCGGTCCAGGGAAGACATGGCTTAGCAGTTCGGGCTGGACTGTTCCCATGTGGCACAGGATCAAGACTGATGTGCATATAGCTGTGTCTGAACTGGGGTGGCAAACTGAGCTAAAGAATGATTATGGATTCAACCCAGATCTTTGATTGGGGGGGAGTGTTTGAAAAGTTTCAGCACTCCGTCCATCATCTCCCTGTGTTTGCTGTCTTAATACCTGAGCAGATTAACAACACAGGGGTGAGGCTTTCAAGAAATGGTATGTTTTCTTGTACAACAATAACAGAGCATTTGGAAGAATGTATTGTAGTATTATTTATATGTAATTAAAGCACTAAGGGGCATATTCACAAGGAGCTATTGCCGCATTAACGTTGCTTTATCGCAGCCAAAGTCGTGATAAATGTACCTCCCCATTCACAAGCTGGTGTTAACAGTTCATAGCACCAGTTAACCCGAGATAGCAGCCGCACAAAACATCACCACAGAGGACCTCCGCAAGTATCGCTAAAGAGATGCAAGGTAGGCATTCCCGTGCTAAAAGCCGCGAAAACACAACACCTCAACATTCACAACAACCAGCCAGATCTGCGATAAGACACAAAACACGCAATAAGGCGCATTAGCAGCAGGAAATGAACACCTGCTCTGACCTGGTGTAAAGTCGGACAGCAACCTGCACCACAAAAGGGAGCCCAGCTCAAGGCGGCTTCGGAAGGGCAACAGATGGCATGGAGCCGCACATCATGCAGCCCGGACACCCAAGAAGGTCACAACACCCACCCAGCACACACACCCTCGACCACCACAGAGGCAGCGCAGACAAAGACTGCCGCTCCCTAGGAATCGCACCTGCCTCACAGACCCAACATCTGACAATGTCACTGTCCACTACAGGCTGAAAGGGACAACCATTCTACGCATCCTGGCTATCATCGCCTAACAGGTCTATGGTACCAACACAGCAGTCAACCAACATCCCACCCCACACCAAGCTGCTGGCTGTGCTGCACCCGATATCCCCTGGCACACCCCAACCAACACCCACAATAGTCGGGGGAGTCTCACAGCCAGCCACATCCAAGTCCACCACACCTGTCCTGGACATCACCTACACCCTGGCACCCCAGTCCCCATATGTCCAACACAATGGCAGAAACTGCTGGAGACCAAGCAAGGACCATACGCCATAACGCCTAACACATGCATGCATGTGTTAGGGGCAATCCACTGCACACATGTCCCACCTCTGCCCCCTGGTGACACAGCAAACAATCAGCACAACAGGAAGCACACGTCACACATCAATGTGCAGGCAAGATCAGAACACTGTGGGACCTTCACCAATGTCGCCTCCAAATACACAGCCAGTGTGCATGATCCCTTTACCCTCCAACAGTCCATCAGCAACCAGCATTCCCAGGATGGCACCAAGGGAAAAGCACAACTCCTTGGCAAGTACCAAATTATTACCCCACTCGCCTCAACTCCACAACCATGCAATCCACAACTCTTGTAATGCACGTTTCACAAAATCACAACCAACATGCACAACAACATGCCCACCCACCAGACACAATAGAACAACTTACAAAGGTAACCTGAGCAAGACGTGAACATGACCAATCAATGGCATGGCACGTCAGCCACCCAATAGCCAAATGTGGGGAGAGGTGGCAACCAGGCATGCGTGAAGGATGCAGTAGAACCATGATTGGGAAAGTAAACAATGCCAAGAGTGGTGGAGATGTGCTGGACAGACCGCAGTATGTAGAACACACCCATATCCATGGCGACATACACCTTTGGTGTATGGAGTGTAGTGGACAGTGGACACTACCATGTCACCCCAGCCAGTGGGGGCCCTCGCGGAATGTTGCTTGATATGCCCTCCTGGTAAGAGTGAGCAGAGTGGGATGGCCCAGCGTACGCCAGGCTAGTGTAGGGTTGTGGGAAAAAAGCACGTAGCCCTGGGCATGGTCCTCTTCCGGAAAGCCCAAAGTGCCTTCAACCCCGCCACAAGGCCGATTCCGTCCTAGTGAGTGGAGTTGCCTGCGATCCTGTGCACCTGCCGTACCCCGGCTCGATGGACCACGAACCCATCAGGCCTGAACCTGCGCCGCCAGGCCACACTGATCACCTGCCAACACCGGCGTGTGTCAAGGAGGGCCCACCATGTGCCTGTGTAAGCTCCAAGTCCGAAGCCCACGAGCCAGCCAGCCTCTCAGACCATCGCTGCCCCCCCGACGCTGGCCCACATTACTCCTTCCTCATTACATACTCTCCCGGCGTCCTCTGTGGCCCAGTAGGTCCCATATGGGAAACTGTGTCCCCTGTGACCCCAAATCTGGGCCAGCGGCCACAGCACCAGACCCCTCCCGATCCGTGAGGCATAGTTCCATATGGGCATCTTGCGACACGTGGTGCCACTAACCTTGTTCAATGCCAGCCGGTGTCACATGCTGCCACAAACCCTGTTCAACGCCAGCCAGTGACACGTGCTGTCACAAACCCTATTCAACGCCGGCCGGCGACATGTGCTGCCGCACAACCTGTTCAACGCCAGCCGGAAACATGTGGATTAGAGACCAGGACTACCATGCGGACCAGTAGGTCCCACATCCGACACCTAGTCGCGAATGACAAATGGTAGAGTCCACACCAGTGGTCCCATGGAGAGGAGTAAGAGGAAGATGCAGCTCAGTCCTGACGAAAGCTGGGTCACAGTCACGGGGGTGACCGAACATGTTGTGCCACTGAACCTGAACTACGCAGGCCGGTAGGGCCACCAACCTATGCCGGTGACACTCGGTGAATGGCCCGTACTGACCGCTGCCTCCGGCCTATACTGCTTTCGGCCTAAGCTGTGCTCGAGTAGGTCACAGATTTGGAACTGAACATCGAGTATGCAAAGGCAAATTACATATCATTGCACGCAAGGAGAGGCATAAGAGGATGACACCTTGCATCTTGGTGGAGAGAAAAGGATCCTCGTTACGGAGGTGTTCGTTCACTACCGACAACTGCCTTGGTGTCACTAGCGCTGTGCATCACGAAATTACACATGACTGTGGGCCACTGCTGACTGCTGACCGCTGCCTCCAGCCTACACTGCGGTCCAGTAGGTCACAGAGTCATGATTTAGCAATGGCGTAGTTCATATCAGTGTACCAGCATCATAGCAGACTGCAGCCCCTCTCAGCCCCGGTGCCACTAAGCCTGTTCCTCGACATTCATGGACACTCTCTGGTCCAACTTTGGTGGCGTCTGAATCTATGGACTAGGGGGAGGTTTTCATCCTCATGTAGCTGATACCGAATTGGTGGTGGCAATGAGGTTGTCGCATTCCAATCAAAACCTTTTGGCATCATGCCTTGGAGGACACCTTCCACTGTCCACTACAACCCTCCGCAACATACACCTCGGACATTGATGGTGACCCGCTCAGGTCACATGGCCCATCTGACTGTACCGCAAGTGACCGTCCCATGGCCTGGTGCCTGTGCTCGCCGCAGTGCATCCGGGACCACCAACTCTGTGCTGGTCTGGTCTGGGCAGACATTGGATGGCCCCTAAAGCGTAGGCCTTGGGGTCATCAACGCCTTTTCTCTATGGCCTTGCGCTGTACGCATCCTCCGGGCCCAAATGCGTCCCACCAGGACTCACACACCAAAGCGGGTCCAGACTGGCCCAGACGTCGAATCACCGCAGGAGACACACGCCACCACCGCAAGGACCACTTCCAATCGCCATCTACCAGAGTCGAAAGAGTGGTCCTGACAGACTTACGGAGTTGCTCATACCTGTCATGGATGCCATCATCGGCCTGATAGCCTGCTCAGCACTCCAGGTGCCAGTGACTCAGTGCACCGCAGGCCATTGTCTGTTGCTGATTGGGCTTTGTACTGTGGAGTGGTTGCACAGCTATGTCACCTCAAACAGTGTGGGGGCCTTGAAACATTGATGGGGAAGATGATGCAGGTCTAACACATCCCACTGCATCTGCATCAGGAATATATCGAAGGGACACAATCCTAGACTTTTTCTTCACATAAGCGCGCACATCTCTAGTGTCCCAACCCCAGTGCACTGCAACTCACGGACACTTCTGTTTTTAAGTTGGCTGTCCTCTGGACTTTCTCCGGCTCACTCCATTTTGCTCAGCAGTTGACTCTGTTATGTATGTGTTTTCTTTTTTCCGTTGCACTGGTGTCCAATGTTCAAGTGGTTGCCAGCACCAGACATTCCGTGCGGAATGGCTTACACTCACCCCACACACATCCAACACAGGCGTCACTGTAAATGTGGCCCTGCCAATAAAGGGGCCAAGCGCATGTGCCCATAGCCAATTCAACATGATATCTGCGTGTGTCCCTGTGGTCTTGTTGTATGCATAAGGGCCCTGGGCACTATGACATTATATTGTGCTGTGTACATCGGATGCAGACATGTCACCGCAGGCAGCGGGTTGGAGCTTGGACATGTAGCTTTATCTTCACCCACTCAATTCGTAAGGAAAGTGGCCGGGCTGTCATACGCAGAGCCAACATAGGTCTGTGACTGCTATTTGAGCGCCCCTGCGCATGGTGGTTCTGTACTGTGGATGTGCAGCTGCATGTGTCTCTATGTCAGTGTAGGTCTCCTTAGTGGGGTGTGGATGGGCCCTGAAGGGTGATGGACACCTATGTATGTGTCCTG
>NW_028246515.1:0-31927 GCF_964263255.1 Lissotriton vulgaris
GTTGTTAAGGCAACAGCTCACCAAGTCACATAGCATTTGATTGTGGCTATAATACTCACAAGATTTTCTACCTAGAAAGTACTGGATGGCATTTGTCACTGACCATGTCATGAGTGATGTAATTTGTGACGTCATCAGCAGTGCATTACACGCGCAAGTTATAGTGAGTCCAACTAACTATAACGTGGAATTTCAATGGTTATATGACAGTAAAATTTCCAGCTAACTATAACTGATGTGAAACCTATGGTTTTTTTAGTGAATTTAATAGGTTTTTTAAATGCTAATTCCTAACTATAACTGGTGGGAAACCTATGGTTTTTTCAGTGAATTTCATAGGTTTTTTAAATGCTAATTTCTAAATATAACTGGTGTGAAACCTATGGTTTTTCAGTGAATTTCATAGGTTTTTTAAATGCTAATTCCTAACTATAAGTCTCACTTTATAAGTAAGACTGTTAGCGCTCAAGTTGTTTAGAACACTCTGGTACATTCTGTCATTGGGCTACAGTTTGGCTACATCTGGCTGATATTTGGGCTATATTTTTTTTTGTCTCTGCTGGCCATCTTTGGGCTACATTGGGCTACATTGGGCTACATTTGGGCTACATTTTGGCTCTAACATATATTAAGCCCAATGTAGCACAATACATATTTTTCAAAAGTTATTTTTTTTAAAAACCACTTCAGTATAGGGCTACCTGTCCCTACAATTATCCCATTTTTATAATTTTTTAATTTTTTAATTTTGGAGCGCTCCCGGTGCGTGCCCCAGGGAGCGCCCTGGAAAGCGTACTTCTATAAAGCGCCCCGGGGCGCGCTCCGGGGAGCGTCCCGTGAGCGTCAATATCGCGAACGAAAACATGATCGTGACGTATCGCGTAGCCGCGTCCGCGTGATACGCACGGCGTAAACGCACCCGGAAGTACTCGAGCGAATACGATCGCGCAACGTAAACATCCGACGCGCTTATGCTACGCGACCCGGAGGATCTCTGTACCTTTTTGATCTTAATAATGGCTTCAGTAGCAGCAGCAGCTGGTGCATCTGCCCCACCACCACCACCACCAACAGGACCAGCTCCAGATTATATTGGTGGTCAAGAAGAGGAGGAGGAGGAAGAGGAAGAGGAGGAGGGGAGGAGAAGATGGCTGCCTGAAGAAAATACCCCATACAAGCCCAAGCCACACATTGTATGGGAGTTTTTTTCACTCCCAGAGGGCAAGAAAAAAGTGAATGCGGCCAAGGTAACTTGCCTAATCTGCAATGAAGAACTCTCAAGGGGCAACCCAAACAAAAAAATTTCATTTGGTAACTATACCATGATTCGTCATATGACCAGAAAGCACCCTAACAACTATTCTCGTGCAGAGCTCAGGGAACTGGCCAGTAACCTTCCCCATTCTTCAAGGACCACCTCCCAAAGAAACGAACCCACTTCATCGGGACCAGAAACATCAGAGATGATGCCTTGTATTCAGCCACGATTTGCTGATTTTAAAATCACTTGTTCTGCATGTGGCAAGCTTATCCCCTATGGTGAAAAGAGCGTAAAGATAGTCGTCCTTGCAGGTGACAATCACAAGTGCCCCAAAAAGAAGTCATTTTTGTTTTTTTTTGTTTTTTTGCTCCAGTTGAGCCAGTTTCAATTCCCTTTTTTTGTTTCCCCCCCTAAAAAAATACAAAAAAAATATAAAACTGTTTTGAAAAGCCAAAAAAAGTACAAAATGTTCAAAAAACACAAAAAAAATATAAAACAAGAAAAAGAAGAAAAAAAAAAGTTCTTTTTAGAACTACCTCCAATTTCTAAAAAAAGGCTTCCTTTTTTAAAAACTCTGTCATTCTTTTTTCCTCATAGTACGCTCCCCGGTACGCGCACCGGGGAGCGCACCGGGCGCTCCCCCCGTGCAAATCGAAAAAAAATATATATTTTAAATGCCCCGCGGGGCCCTTTTAGAGCCCCCACATCAACCCTAGGGGGTCAAAGGGGGTCTATCCCTGACGCCTTATGGTCATTTCCCCCTTTGTTTTAGCCACCTCTTGTGTCTCGATTTGACCGAGACACAAGATGGCGGCCGCTCCGGACTGTTTCGAATGTTTACAGACACCCGAGAGCCAATCAGCTTTCCGTGCGCACCTCGCGTGTCGCGCCTGGAGCGCTCCCCGGGGCGCGTACCGGGGCGCGGCTATAGATATATATATTTTTTTGAACCTAAATTACTCAAAATCCACTGGAGCACATATCTTGAGACATAGCAAAGGCACATCGGGCTACCAGTCCCTACAATTTTGCCAAGTTTGGTGTAAATCCATTCAGCCGTTCGGGCTAAAAGTGAAATCGATCGCCCTATGGAAATTAACATGGGGAAAACGCGTTTTGGGACCCCCCTTTTATCTTGGACCCTGCTTGATATATCCCCCCCAAACATTCAAGAAAGGACCGGGGCGCCGCGAGGCCATTTTGAGGAAATTTTCAGGCGGATTCGTCAACCGGCGCCAAAGTTATTCCAAATAGAATTTTGAGATTTAACATTGAAAAAAATCCTAACTATAACTACCTACTGGCGACCGCCAGTAGGTAAGATATATATATATATATATATATATATATATATATATATATATATATATATATATATATATATATTCAATGAAAAAACCATAGGTTATACTCCATATATAGTTAGGAATTAGCATTTACAAAACCTTATTTTACTCGCATAAAACCATTGAAATTCCATATATAGTTAGATGCGCTAACTATATATCGCGCACCCGCAATCCACTGCTGATGATGTCACATATTACATCATTCATGACATGGTCAGTGACATCACTGATGACATCACTGATGACAACATCCAGTGACTGTATGTTTCTGTAAAGTTAAAATATGTCTTACATATTGAAGAATGAGTGGATGTATAAGTGTCTGGATGAAGGATTTAGTAGGTGCATGACTGACTGTATGAGTGAGTGATCAAATGTGTCTCACTGAGTGCATGGGTTAGTGACTAAACTGTCTTAATTTGCGCATCATTATGTCTGTTGTTCTGTAAACTGTTGCATGTGTTGATAAGTAGCTATATGAGTAACTATATGGGTTATTGATTGGTTGCCCAAGTATTTGTATGGGAGACTGAGTGTGTGTGTGGGTGGCTGGGAGGTGTATGACTCTGTGCATAGATGTGTGAGCAGTTGATTCACTAGATGTATGGTTTCAAAAGTGCATGTGGAAACAGCTGTATGGGCGGTTGACTGTGTGCATGAGTGTATTGGTGAGTGAATGGATATCTCAGTGCTACATGTCAAAGTAAGTACATATGTAAAACACAGTACATGTGAGAGTTGACATATATAAATAACTGTGCATAAGAGCCAGTGAATGTGTGAGTGGCTGTATGGATCATTGTGAACTTGTATCAGGGATTGTATAAGAGAGTAAATATGTGTTAGTATATGTTTGAATAAGTAAAGTTTGTATAACTGTATAGTTGAGGAAATGGAGGTGTGATTGATTCTTTGCATAACTGACTAGGTGTGTGAGTAACTCCATGGATGAGTGACAGTCTGTGAGTGTCTGTTTACACTGATTGTATCTAAGGTTATATTAGAGTCTGAAGAGGTTCATCGTATTATCACATGAATGATATCATCAGTGATGTCATCAGTCATGTCAAATGAGATGTCATCAGTGATGTCATCAGTGATGTCATTTGAGATGTCATCAGTGATGTAATTTGAGATGTCATTTGAGATGTCATCAGTGATGTCATCAGTGATGTCACTGACCATGTCATGAATGATGTAATATGTGACATCATCAGCAGTGGATTGCGGGTGCGCGATATATAGTTAGCGCATCTAACTATATATGGAATTTCAATGGTTTTATGCGAGTAAAATAAGGTTTTGTAAATGCTAATTCCTAACTATATATGGAGTATAACCTATGTTTTTTTCATTGAATTTCAATGGTTTTTTGAAAGCTAATATTTCTATCTCTAAAATGTATTTTTCTTTAAATCATAAAATATATTGTACATTTTTTTTATACAATTTAAAAAAAAAAAAAATTGTTCCGCTCCTAGTCCGCGAACTAGTCAGCTTCCCGTTAGCTGAATTCAAAGCCGCGACTTGGTGCGCGAGCCGGTAATCGCTCCTTAAGCGTGACTGTTACGTTATCATGACGTTTTGCGTTGTCGCGTAATACGTTATCCGACGCGCCAAGTTAGCGGACTCGAAAGCGGATTGGATAGCGGCGCAAAGCGCGAAACGTAAAGACAGCAGGCCATGTGACTCGATAATAACACTTTTCATTAGTTCATTTCACTTTTGGTTTCCTAATGATGTAATACTAGGTCATGTGATCTAAAATTAACACTTTTCATTGGTTTAGAACTTTGGCTTTTCCCAAATGATGAAAACCCCTCCTTCTTTCCTCACTCTGACTTTCATCTTGATGAGAGAAAGACCTTTGTACAATCCAGGGAAATGGCTTCTGTTGTAGCTTCTGGTAGTGTTCCCCCACCACCACCTCCACCTCCTCATGGAAAGAAAGGACCACCAACTCAACCAATCTTTCAAGAAGAGGAAGAGCGGGAAGAGGAGGAAGAGTCTGAATATTTGCCTGAGGAGCCCAGGAGATACAACAGGAAGGAAAATTTCATTTGGCAATTTTTCAAATTTCCACCAGGGCAAAAGAAAGTGAACGCCAGGTATGTCTTTTGCCGAATCTGTGACGAACGTCTTTCTAGAGGCACGGATAAAAAATATAGTTATGGGAATTTCACTATGCACAGACACATGAGCAGGTGGCACCCAAATAACTACAGTGCAGCTCAGCTTCGAGACGAACAACAGAATTCACCAGCAATAGCCAGAAGATCGGTTGTGCCAGAAATAACGGGACCTGAAGCAAGGGAGCTGATCCCAAATATTCAAATGGACATGGGGGAAGTCAAACAAGTTTGTATGAGGTGCAATCAAACATTATGCTACCGCGAAAGTAGTATAACTCTTATCATTAGAGCCATCAAAAATCATGTATGTCCAAAACGCCCCCAAAAATAAATTCTTCTTTTTTTTGTTGCTCCTGTTGAGCCCTCTTCGATGAATCATTTTTGTTTCCCCCCCTCCCCCCAAAAAATAAAAAAAAATACAAAATGTTCAGAAAAAAACAAAAAAATATAAAAAATGTTCAGAAAACTAATAAAAAAAATTTAAAACAACAAAAACAAAAAAAAAGTTCTTTTCAGAACTACCTCCCCATTATTAAAAAAAATTGGTAGAATTCTTTGAACTCTGCCAAGCTCTATTTCTATTAGTTCGCTCCCAGTTCGCTATCCGGTACGCGAACTTTGAGCGCACCAAAAAAATGTTTTTTAAAAAAAGGAACAGTAAGTATAAGGAAAGAAAACGGACAGCTATGTTACTATAAAGATAGCTATAGGGAGTAAAGAAAAGATACTGTGACCTGCAATTCACTTCTGATCATGTCATATATTACACTATTTTTCACATAGTCAGTGACATCATCAGCAGTGGATTGCGAGTAACAGTTTTTTTTGTTTACGTCCTATAGCTGTCTTTTTTGTAACATAACTGTCTGTTTCCTATCCTTAAACTTACTGTTCGTTTTTTTAACGAGATAACAGATATGTCCAATTATTACATCATTCATAACATAGTCAGTGACATCATCAGCAGTGGAATGCAGGTTAAAAAAGTAGAAAACATTTACCTTATAATTCTTGTTAATTTTTAACGAAAATTTTCATACATTCAATCTGTAAAAGAGAGAACAAACATTTCCAAAAATATTAAAACATGTATTTAAAAATTAGAAAAAAGAAGGGAAAAGGTTCAAGAAGAAACACTTTTTAAACAACTTTGACACTTATATAAACCTCTACTTCTCTACGACCCCTACACAATCCTAAATATATTTATTTTCAACAAACAGTATCTTCATGCTGATGAAATGAGGCCTATTTTGAAATATGATGCTTCTTTTGCATTGCTTATGTCTCACAATAGTGATGCCATAACAGCGCAAAAGAGATGTGAAACCATCATAAAATTGTGTCTAACATTTAAAATGATTATTTTAGGATGCAAATAAGATGTGTGCTTTCAAGAGCTTTCTTTGAGGTGAGGCCTCTTTTCTTTTTTTAAAAAAAAACAGTACCCAGAAGTACAACACTATAAGCATTAAAATTGACACTTACAGAAGACTCAGCTTACCCATATGTACCTCACATTTCTAAATGTATATCATAAGTACAAAAACGATAACATTAATTATACATGTTAAATGGTTTATTGTTGCTGTTCTCAGAATGTATCAAATTTCACTTAAATCAGTGACTTGAAGGTATTCATCATATAACAGCGGGGAAAAAAAACACAATCAAAATGACTGTGTTTAAAAAACCCATACAACCTAAGAAATCTGATTTCAAAACTCCTTAAAATTGACTTACTTTCAATGACGTCGAATGATCTCCTATAAACAGCATCCACTCTGTTGTGCTATAAATATTTTCAGCCCGCTACTTTCTGAAAGAAAACCTCCATCGATACGTAAAATATGTTACATAGAAAAAAAAACTTCTCTCATTCTATCACATGTTTCCACTAGGCCAAATCATGTTGCCGCGATTCGCAAGTCTTATATTTCTTCCAATCAAATCCCGTCATTTTCTATTTACGGAACTTTCAAAAATAAAATATTTGAGATTATTTTCACAATCCTGGACTACTAATATCTTACTCTTCTTTGTCACTCATGTTCTCCTTTTCCTATGACACTGATACTGCTTACTATGAAGCAGACCTACTTGCATCAGGTTTATATAGTTGGATTTTTAATCTAGACAGCATTGCAGACTTACATTCCCTCTACTTAAAATTTTGGTTTTAAAAACACCAGGTAAGAATTTTTAAGGTCAAACGGCAATTTTTTTTTGAAAGTTACAACGGAATCATTACAGAATGACCAGCCGTTTCCAGACTTTAAGTAAGCTGTATAATGTCCTGATGTTGTTGATGGACCTTCATGATAGATAATTGCTACAGTTACAAAAGTCCTCCCTGATATTGACAGCTGAGAAGCCACAAAATTTTTTATTAAAGTTGACAATTTTGATCCATCAGGCCTACATCGTTGGATCATTAAAATGACATACTGGCTATATCTACGTATAAATAATGTTGACATCATATCACATTTACATTGGCTACACTCCATGTTGTGATCCGCTGCATTTACTAGCTTATTAAAGGAGACTGATTTACTGTCTGGCAAAGTTAAATATATAAATCTTTCTGAGTCTACACTAGTAGTACTTGATACCATACAGTTCTCGCAGTCATGCTGCCATTGATAAGAAAGCCCAAACAGGTGATCTACATCTACACCCTCATCTTGCAATACATCAAGCATATACATTAAAAACTCCTGACAATCTTGCTGATTATTTTCAGAGAAGTCTGTTTGACCTGAACATTCATCTAACAGATAACGAACTTCAGAAACACTTTCTACTTTTGTTCGATCAGTGCTACATTTCTCTAACACAGAATTCAACAAGCAGCATAAACTTTGCTCCGAATTGAACACAATCTGTTCTTTTAAACTCTCTAGTGAAAAGAGAACATTAACCACTACATTTGCATAGCAGTTGACACCAGAACTGTTTTCAAATTGAAAACCGACAACATCTTCAACAGAATCCACTTTCTTTCTGCTAACAACTTTCGGTTCATTGACTTTTAGTCTTTTTGCAACAACCTCCCTACTATTACTGATATTTCTACGTTTCTGGCCTACCACACGTTTCTCAAACAAAGGATATTGAGGCAAATGTGGCGCATACTCTCTTCTTAACCTATTGTATTCCTTAATACAATCTAGATCCGCACAAATGTTTGTGACATCACAGTCAATCAAGTACAATCCCGATAAAGTTCTAACTCGTGACAATGCCACATATGCCATACCCTCCTTGAACACAGAACTGCCAATATTCACCAATGCACAGTCTACACTTAAACCTTGCGATTTATGGATTGTCACCGCATATGCCAAGCAAACAGGAAACTGTTTACGGCGAACATATAAGTCTTTAACAAGCAAAAACCTAGCAGAACAACGACCAATTTGCTGTACTTCCTCAATGCCATCAAATTTAATTCTTAAAAATTCGATTCCATCTCTATTTTTGTATTTCTCCAAATCAACAACATTACCCATTGATCCATTTACTAGACCTCTTTCTACATGTAAATTCCTTCTCAAAATGATTCGGCAATTTAAACACACATTCAAAGTCTTTTCAAAACCCGCTGTTTTAGATATAGTCTTCTCTAATGAATCCAATTTTGATTTCAAATTGTCTGACAAAATAATTGTTGATCCCATGTGCTCTAATTTGTCGATAGCTTCAAGTTTCACAATCTCTTGCTCTTCTAAATTCAACATTTTATTGTTGAAGATGGCACATTCTGCAAGAGTTGGCATGAGACATATCCCGGACTTCTTCTCAGTAATTTTCTGTAAAATATTCTCAGGCTCAATCTCTTGTTTGGGATATAAATTTGACAGTAATCGTGCATTTAAAGCTTCTCTCCCATGCTCGGTCACTTTTCCAATTCTAATATCTTGTAGAATATTCTTGTAATCTTCATCCTTTGCCTGACGCATATTTTCATGCAGTTCTGCATAATTGAAGTTTAACCATATATTGACGTTGCCAATGCTCCCTAGGCACTTCCTGGTATCTTCATGTGTGAGTATTTTGAACACAGGTTGACCTTTTACTGGTGTCAGCTGCAGAAGATCTCCGAAAACAATGATGTGTTTGCCACCAAATAACACATCATATTCAGTTTTAAGTACTTCTTGCATTCTCAAATGCACAAAGGCAAGCATGACATTGGAAACCATGCTTACTTCGTCAATGATAAGTAGTTTCATTTTCCTCAAGACTCTTGAAACTTCACAGCAAGCATCCCCAGATAACTTGTTGTATTGTAATTTGTTGTCATGCTCCACCGGCAGCATCAGTAGACGATGCAAAGTAATACCTTTAATGTTATGTGCTGCCAGTCCAGTAGGAGCGGTGACAACACAAGACAGCGATGACTTAGTCCTTTCCTGCAAATAACAAGAAATTGCTTTAATGAGGAAACTCTTTCCAGTTCCCGCTTCTCCACTCACGTACAGTCGGACAGGCTTCAACGACGTACATGAGCACTCTTTCTTCTCATGACTTAATCCATGATCAATTTGCTTGGTAACTTCATCATATATTTTCCTCTGCTCAACGTTGAGTTGTTTTTCCAAGTCTTCTAAGTTAACTGAATCCTCCTGAGCATGTGCCATGGCTCTTTCCACTTCATTCATAGCAGTGGCAGCTTCATTTTCGATAATAGGTCCTCCAAGTGGATCTTGACTCAATGAAACAGAACTCTGACTGTCCTGAGAACTGTCTCTGGCAATCTCGGCTGCAATCGTTGCTTCCTGCTCAATTTCCAAAGTTAGCATTTCTTGATATTTAGGAAAAGCAGGACATTCTATGGACTCCTTGGCTGCATTAAAAGAGTCTTCGTAACAGAGGAAATCTCCAAGCAGTTCCTCTTCTGCACGCCAAGGCTTGAAAAGTTGCAAAAGTGCTAAATAGAAAAACTCCTTTCTTTCTGGAGATTCACCACTCAATTTTCGATGGTTTACTAATTGGCATTTTCTTTGCTTGACCAGGCATCCCTCACTTCCAATTACAGCATACACTCCTTTCTCAATATCTTCTTTGATGTTCCTCTTGAATATATAATTTTGGAGAACCTCATATAGACAAACATTCTCAAGGTGACTGCTTCGATTTGGATAATATGTATCCAACATGTTGGTCTTCAAAATGTCGGTACTGTTTGGCTCCTTTTCCGCCAAATACTCAATTTCCCGGACAGGTTTTAGAACTCGATTTCGCGTTGCAGCAAGACCAAGACTCGCCCAAACGATACTCCTAGATTTGGCATAGAGACTTGCTGAAGACAATCGATCTGAACATTCGTAAGCTCCGATTTCTCGATGCGACAACATCTTCAGACTGAAACTATACAACTTCTTGCTGAGGCTCTTTTCATGGGATATGTCCTCCCACATATCCTTCAGTTCTGTCTTTTCTTTTTTGGTGATGTAAGATGTCACATACCGAGCCACAGCCATGCAGTTGTCACCCACAAACTGTATATCCATGTTAGCATTCCACATGGACAAAATCACTGGGTTGTAGTCATTGATGTACTTGGACTCTTCGTTCCTTTTCAAATTGTATGTATTTTTGGGTGATTTCCTCGTCACATTATGTCGTAGTGAAGACATCAAACTGTTCACTTTTCCTTTAGAAATCACCGGCCGTGGAAAGTTGAAACGACATTTGGTGTAGAACTTGTCCTTGTTTCTGAATTTACGACGACAGTACTTTCCACAACGATGGCTTTGGAAACGTAGAACTTGTTCTCTTAGGCTTTTCTTCTCCGTTGCATTTGGAACAGCACACGTAGAATACTGTTCTATGAAATTCATCACTAAGTCATCGGGATCTGTTCCAAATTTAGGAGCATCCTTGATCCACAACAACATATGTATATGAGGAGCACCTCTTGCTTGGTACTCCTTTCTCCAAAAGAAATCCAACACCTCTCCAAGAGGTGGATTCTTCTTATTTGTGATGAAAGACATCATAGCTTCAAATTTATGATTGAAGTACCTGCATACATTCACAGGATCCAAAGAACACAGTTCTCCAGGTGTCTTGAATTCAATGTTTTCAATATTTCCATTTGCTTCTCGTAGAAATTCAAGTAAGTCTTCCCAGCCATACTCGGCACAGCTCAGAGTGAGGAACTATGTCGGAGTTCCTAAGTTCCTCAGCATACATTTTAAATCACCATGACGACGATACCAATACTCATTAGTACCACGCTGACACGCCATGAGATTAATTAAGTGAGAATCCAAAATACTATCTTGGACATTAACTTTATGCATAAAGTCTCTTGCCGAGATATTTCGCATCTGTATACCACTTTTCAAGATGTGGTTCACTGCATATGACAGTCCAGACAGATCGCTTTCAAACAGGAGATGAAACAAATAGGGAATGCATTGACGAAACCTAGGATCTTCTCCATACAATCGTAAAGTCCGGTATTCAGACGCAGGAATTTGATGAGATCGCTCATCATATCTTCCTCCTCGACCTGTGGGAAATAGCTGTGGGAAACACCGAGCTTCCAAACTTTCCTCCCAAACACTAATGGGACTCCCTTTGGCTTGTTTCATTTGAAACAACTCAATAGCATTCCCCATGACTTCCTTGGAATGTAATGGATGAACACTATAATGTTCATATATTTCTTCACTTTTAGAGGCCTCTACTTTCTCAATTTGCCCAGCACACAAATCGCTATCCTCTTCATCACTTACTTCCTCTTCTGCAACATACACATTCTTATAATACTTATTATTTTTCTTCAAATACACTGTTGCCTTTTTGACTTTCCTAACATCCACTAAATCTTGCCATATTTTCTTATTCTTTGTCGGAACTCCATTAACCAAGATAACCAGAGGTTCCTCTTCCACTTCTTCTACTCCAATTGTGTTAATGTTTTTATTCAAATCTAAAGGCAAATAAACAACTCTTCCCTTTAATCCTCTCTGTAAATCTGCTGGAGGCAACTTCCCTGTCTTTGGTTCCATTCTTACAATAGCCTGAAAGGGATGAATACTTTGAATCAAAATAGATTCATAAGTATTTAAATCCTTCAATTCAGAAGGAATCTCAACCAATTCAAGATTATTATGAACTGCCCTAGCAGGCATCTGGTTTTGGTTTAATTTATTACAACAATAAGTACACACACGTTGATCCGATCCCAAATCAAAATAATTTTCTACCATCAAATATGTGGCAAAATCCTTCCATTCACTATTATTTTCCCTTTCACTTTTTGCATATAAATCCACTACCTTAGTCTGATTCTTATAATAAGTACGTCGACAACAAACACAAGTGAAATTAGGCCTCTTACTTGATTTCATCTGAAACGTGGCAATTTCCTTCTGAAAATTATCTGTACTGTAAACCTGTACATTATCTTCCACATTACTCTCTACTTCAGGGTCAATTTGAACATTCTCATCTTTACTACTAAAGTAACAAAACTCAATTTCTTCACAAATATTCTTCACATCTATTTCAGAACCATGCAAAAGAGCAGCACATAATTGTTTAAGCATAATTGCTGGACTCTTTGCATAATACAACATTCTCACTAATTTTCTCACTTTATTATGATGCACTGCTAGCATCCTGAAATGATGAAAAACACTCTGGCATACTCTCCTGGAAAGACAAGCCAGTGAATGACCACGCAAACCTGTTATTTGTCTCACTCTGCAAGGATCTAAATCTTGCAACAACTTCATTTTCTGCTTCAAACTTTTCTTATTAAATGTCCGTATAAAATCACAAAGCAAATTGATGGAAACCTGTCGCACACTGCAAATAGAACTACACTTCCAAATGTACACAGGAGCCTTAGGACGTCTTCCTAAAACCTCATCACTTAGCGCCTCTTCTGTCTCTGTTGTCACAAGTTTTTCTTTTTCAACTGGACAACCATCCTTCACTTCATAAGCTCGACCACTGGTGTCAACTGCAAACATCAAATCATTATCCTGAAAATAACTCTCCTCATTAAAAAATGCCTCAGAACTTGAACTATGCATCCATTCTCCGGAAAAAACTTCACAAAAGTTGCTACGATTTACTACTCTCTTCCATCTACTGTTTGTTTTAAAATCAGAAATTACCTTGCTTAGTTTCCTAATTCTATTGATTACCAAAATAAACAACTTTCGCTTAATTTCAAAAGCATGATCAATAATTTTCTCAACATTTTTCTTCTTCTTATAAAATGCCGCTTTCTGTTTGCATTTCTTAATATTTCTTAATAAATTAACTATTATCCGATTACGGAACATTCGTTGTAGAATGTCCCTAAACTGTTCTTTCCTTCTACTATCATGCACAGAGTTATCTCTTCCTCTACCAGTAACATTTTTCATGGGTCTTTTCTTTCCATTTAAATTACTCTTCTTTTTCTGAACTGAAACATTTGGGCGAGAAATACTTTTTTTACTACAAATATTTTTTAAGAAAGACTTGGTGCTCTTACCCGGAGCTTTCTTGGTGTTTTGATAAGTATTTAGGGAAGAGGATTGCTGCAATAAAACATCACCGTACTGTCTTTGACGTTTTCGAGCCTTTATAATTCTATTTTTGGTAGGCATTTTCCAAACTATGAAAGAATCTGCAGTTGAATCTGTTGAAAAATATAATAAAAAATTTTAATAACCACTATTACCAAACAGTAAATGAATAACAGTCATCAAAAACTTAATGCCCTTCTTATTATTTAACATAGCAAATCAAGGCATATGACTGAGTATGATGTTATTTTTCTTTTTTAAATGGAAAGCGTTCTTCATGGTGCAAGTTTCTTGTAAATACGCTCCCACCTGTGAAAAGGAACTTAGCAATGCAAAGCTGCTTGGGTCCCCAGTGTCTGTCAACATTCTAAACAGTCCGGAGCGGCCGCCATCTTATCTCTCGGTAGGATCGAGAGAGAAGAAAAGGTGAAAAACGAAGGGGAAATTTAATAAAATGGGGTAAAGTATACCCCAGTTGACCCCCTAGGAATGTTGTTGGAATTTTTTAAAGGGTCCCCTGAGGAAAATAAAGAAATATATATTTTTCACGATAGAACCGCTTCCCAAACACCGAACTGGTCCGCAAACTGCACGAGAATACGCCATTTTGTGCGTCGTTTTAATTAAATTACTAGGAATAAGGAGGTGCGGGAGACGTATCCTATTTCCTTATATTTTCTGAGAGTGGCTGAGGAGTCTCATATATGTTGATACATGTGTTCCAGCGGCTGTGCGTGAGCTTTTTTTAAATTCTTGCTGCGTGACGTCTGTTAACGTTCGATTCGAAGGAAATCAGGAACTGTTGACCACCAATTTCTCAGTACGATAAAATCTTTTGAGATATATTATCAAGCCTGTGCGCTAAAATTATCGCCGATAAAGCGGCGACAATGGGCTTGATAATATACTCTGTGAAATTCCAATCGAAGCCCATTTTAGATGTCTTCACATCTAGCATGTACTTCGATTGGAAATCCATAGAGCATATTATCAAGCCCATTATCGCCGCTTTATCGGTCGTTTTCGGCTGATAAAGCGGCGATAATTGAAGCGCACAGGCTTGATAAAATACCACATTGTTATAAATGAATCCTTATTGAGACACAATGTCTGCGCCAATTTGCCTTTTTTACAATGCCACAATTTTGTCGTGCACGGCAGCCATTTTACATGCCAGGCTGGTCTCAGCCTATCACCTAGCCCTGCGAATGTAGGGAAATATTATCAAACCTGTACACTAAAATCTATTTCTATATCACTACAGACAAAGCCACAATTTAAAAACACAGCTTTCTTCATCATTTTCTCCTTAGCGATAAAAAGCGGTAGCAATGCATGAATATCACGCTGAAAAGTCAGCGATATTCATGCATTATCCTGCAAATGCTCTTAGCCATGTTATCCACCTCCTATTGGATAACATGGCTAAGAACTGCTCGCAAATGCGAAAAAAAACGGTCGCAATGCATGAATATCACGCTGAAAAGTCAGCGATATTCATGCATTATCCTGCAAATGCTCTTAGCCATGTTATCCACCACCCATTGAATAACATGACTAAATACTGCTCAGAGCCCCATGAGGAACGCTTTCCATTTAAAAGAGAAAACATATCATCATAGAAAAGAATCGTTTTTAAACACAGCATATAAATCAATTGTATACCTGCATTCAAGAGGAAATGACTGAAAATGTCCTTGAGACACACGAAAGCGTTTTCTGGAATACCCTAGCACCATTTTTCCGACATTATTAACATGGCTATGTAACTCCCATAATCAAAATCTAAATTTGCCAAGCGCAGGTGAGAACGTATTTACAAGACACTTGCCCCATGAGGAATGCTTTCCATTTAAAAATGAAAAAATAACATCAAAGACACTCAAATGCCTTATAAATATGACCCAAAACAACCTATGAAACTCTAACAGTACATATCCAAAATTTAATTGTTTTCAAAATGGTTTTTAAAAACAACATATCTGTTTCAGCTTACATAAAAGACCATGGAATGCGCTTCATATACAACAATACCTTGAGTTACTACATGCCGGAATCCTACACCGAATATGCAAATACAATTTCTCAAAGAAACAAAATCTATTTCTATATCACTATAGACAAAGCCACAGTTTTAAAAACACAGCTTTCTTCATCATTTTCTCCTTAAATCATTCTATTCTATATCTAAAATAAATAAATCTTTTCTCACCTTAGCAAATACTTTTTGAGTTTTGAAAACAGTCTCAGAAATACACCAAATTGTCTTCAGCAGAAGAAAAAGGATGCACTCCAGAGGCTGCAGCTATTGAAAGCACAGAAATACAGATATTCATTTCACATATCTCTCATATTAGCCAATCATAACTCTTCCCTCACTTTTTTCAAATCAAAACCCTTCCCCCCCTCTGCCCTCTCTGCCTTTTTTTTGCTTAGCAACGACCTCCTGAAAGACCTCTCATGTTTGCAAGTTCACACAACAATGTTTCAATTGAACTCTGAACTCTCAGTGCACCTGCGTATCCAGTGCAATCTTTCATTAAAAGTTTCTTCCTTGACCATTGAAATTACATGTTTCAAGAACACATCCATGCACCCTAACTTTCTGTTTTCAGAAATGGAAATGCGCCAATCACTGCTAATGAATAATTAGCATTGGAAATCCACAGTTTTTTTTCTTTACAAACTCCTACTGTTTCAACTGCCCTTTCATTACCACACTTCATCTGACTGCAGCACAACCTTCTCCCACCATGTTTAACGTCTGGATTGTTGGACATAGTTACATCCACTGGGCTCAAAGGTATGCTGACAACAGAAATTTACACAACCTCAATTTACAGGATGTGGAAATTAAATGGTTGGGCCAAAGAGGATTAAAATGTCACCAATTGATACCATTGGTGAAAACCTTTATGCATTTGCCAAAACCTGACCTCTTAATAGTGCACTGTGGAGGAAATGATTTAGGCACTATGACTGGGGTTGGTCTGGAAATGCTTTTAAAGGACACCTTTGAGCAATTAATGGCACTTTTTCCTCAAACTGCCTTGGTATATTCCAATATATGCCAAAGACAGAAATGGAGGTGGTCCAACCAATTTGGTCCACAAATTGAGAAAGCGAGGAAGCATGTAAACAAATCTGTTTCAGCTTTCATGAGAGACCATGGAATGGGCTCCCTGTACAATAATAACTTGCGTTACTACATGCAAGATATCTACAGAGGAGATGGAGTTCACTTCTCAGATGAGGGCAACAGAATTTTCATTCTGAATTTAAGACTGTGCATTGGTACCTACTTATAAGTACATAAATGGAACATAAACCCAAAAGCTCTTCTCAGAGCTACCCTTCATCTGATCACTCACAATTAATACTTTTCTCTAACTTATTTCTGTAATTTTCAACAAACTACGCTCAAAGAGCGCTACCCGGTACGCGAACTGGAAGCTAACCACCCAAAATTATTTTAAAAATGTTTTTTCTCCGCACATATGGTCCTCCTCAGCCACCCTCAGAAAACCTGGGGGGTCAAAATACTTGTACCGTGTCCCCTTCTACCCTTTCTGAACATTATTTAACCTCCATTTTATATGTTAATTCGACCGAAACACAAAATGGTGGACTCCCGTTACGCTTCTAGTTTGCGGACTAAACTGCTTCCCGGGAAGCGGCCCAAAGAAAAGGTGGGAAAGTAATTCAAAGAAAAAGGACTGGAGACACTCTCACCAAATATAGATTAACTCATACTACATAACAATCCCTTTCATTTTCACAAATTTGATTGAAATTCCATTTAGCCATTAAGCCTGTAGACCTCTCTAAATACCATGAGGTAAATTACTTCACAAAACACATCTGAAGTGTTGGAATTGACAACCAATAAAAATCTTACTTTCATTTTCTACTTTTATTACCTGATATTTGATTGGTTATATACCTGAATATATATAAAGGAAGAGAAGAAAACACAGCCATTTTGACTGCTACTTCTTGTTGTACATCACATTTCAATACTTACCTAAGACTTCAACTTGTTTCTGAAGGTAAGTTGTATATTGAACACTATAACTTGATATGGTAGACTTTTTCTGATACATATACACTATCCCTCTGTAGTAGTTATGGATTTAGATAGACTTCTCTGTTATAGTTAGGAATGGAGTTAGGCTTCTCTTCGTTAAATTACATACACTTTTTTTATAGTCCTATTTCCACTCTGATACTATACACTGCCAAAAGAAAAATTCACTGATAAAAACTACCTATCTAAAATTAATCCCAACAGTGCCCAATCTCTACTAATATATATTTTCTTATTCAAAATTTCAGGCAAAATGGAAGGCGAACAACAAGTTTCATTTTCGATTGAACTGAAGGAGAGCAGCCAAGACAAACTTGATGACTTTATGGATGACAGTAGAGACCACGAACTTCTACAATGTGTTGAAGCAGTAGACAACTTGCTTCAAAATGAAAAACAATTACACCCTATAATAAATTATGACATTTCTGACAATGAAATGTTAGAAAATTTAATAAAGTATGAAACACAATCATAATAAAAAAAATAAATAAAGAAAGAAAACAAAAAAAAACTAACAAAAACAACAAATATTTAACATACAGTATTAAAAAAATCTATCATTCTTTTATCCTTATAGTACGCTGCCCAGAGCGCTACCCGGTTCGCGTACTAGGAGCTCACCACGCATAAATAATTTTTTTTTTTTTTTTTTTTTCCCCCTGCAGAAACCTTTTACAACCTCCACATAAAACCTAGGGGGTCAGGGAGGATCTACTAGGCCCCCTTATCGAAATTTCCCCCTTTGTTTTGGCCTCCTCTTATCTCTCGATCCTACCGAGAGACAAGATGGCGGCCGCACCGGACTGTTTAGAATGTTGACAGACACCGGAGAGCCAATCAGCTTCGCATCGCAAAGTTCCGATAAGCGAAAAGTACGCGAACCGGATCGCTGCCCGGAGCGCTGTTACAGATATATATCTTGATTTAAACGTTAATTTCTCAAAATCCACTGAAGCACATATATTGAGACCTAGCAAAGGCACATCGGGCTAACAGTCCCTACAATTTTGCCAAGTTTCGTGCAAATCCATTCAGCCGTTCGAGCTAAAAGTGAGGCCAACCGCCCTATGGAAATTAACATGGGAAAAACGCGTTTTGGGACCCCCCTTTTTTCTCAGCCCCCCCTTGACGAAACCCCCCCAAATTTTCAGGGGCTGCTCAGAAACAAAATGTGCCATTTTCCTGAAAATTTCAGCCGATTCCGTCCACAAACGCCAAAGTTATTAGACATAGAATTTTCAGAAATCCCATAGGGAAAAAATCCTAACTATATATACCTACTGGCGACCGCCAGTAGGTAATATATATATATATATATATATATATATATATATATATATATATATATATATATATATATATATATATATATATATATATATATATAGTGATGCATTGCCGATAAGTGTCGTGCAGAGGCCCAAATGCCAAATGCATCAAAATTCCTGCGCCTTGGTAACCCAGGCATAGGAAATGATGTATTGGCATATAAAGAGAAGCCAGACAGAGCAGTCTAGCAGGCACAACTACACCATGGATCTGCCTATTTTGCAGCTGGGCGTCACAAGGAGATGACCATCACCACCCTAACCAACCACCCCTACACCCTCACTACCACAAAGGCAGCGCAGAAGAAGGGAATGCATTTATCGGAGCGGACTGCCCTCGTTTATCTCAGGAAGGGTGAGGTCATCACCAACTACCGGCTCAGGAGGAAGTCCATCATCCACCTGCTACACCAGATGGTGCCAAGATTCCAGCCACCAACTCCGTGGATCACCAACATCCCTCCTCAGTTAAAGATCATGGCTGTCCTCCACATGTTTGCATATGGATCATTCCAGATTACAAAAGCAAGAGTGTCTGGAGTCTCTCAGCCATCTTTCTTGGCTTTCCTACCCTCTGTCCTGGATGCTATCATCTGCCTAAAACCACAGTACCTCCTCTTCCCCAACACACAACCACTGCAGTTGGAGATCAAGCAGGACTTCTATGCCATTTCTGGTTTCCCACATGTGATTGGTGCCATAAACTGCACATATGTGCAACTGGTCCCCCCTACAGCTACATACTATCTCGATAGGAACTGGAGGCACACATACTTTACGAATGTCAAGGCCATCATGGACCATCAGGAATTTCGTAATAAGTCCTATCATCACAACCAGTACTTTTCCCAGTAGTGTTTATCTACTTGCAATCCATAACATCTAGTCTCAGTGAGCATAACATTTCTCACTCCAGCTTTCTACTTGCCAATGATGACTCTGGGGAGTATCACCCCCCCACCCCCGGGCCGACTCCTGCAATCTCTGGCCAAGCCTTGGCAAACTCTGCTCAGCTTCTTCCAAGCAAGAGCATATAAAATACTCTTGTGTGCACGAAGCTGAGTACAATTGCTTTTCCCATAGCAATGACGGCTCCCGCAGAACATTTGGAGCCAGCAGGGACCACAGGACCCTTCAGGCTCCCGTGGTTTCCAACATGAGAAACTGGGTGCCCTGGGTGAGACCAGGGCACCCAGTATTGTGGCCAGGCCCCGGGGAATGGGTTCCCCGCGGAAAATTGGCCTTCCTTTATTAAAAAAAAATATTTAAAGATAAAGCTGGGCCCCAGCGGTTGGGGACTCCAGCCCGTAAATGCCACAAATTCCCCTTCTGCATTTTAAATATTCCTGGCCCCAGGGGATGGGGGTCCCTGTGGCCAACATTGGCCCAGAGAAGGGAGGCCACACTTCCTACTTCCCTTATAATTTAAATAAAATACAAGAAAAAAAAGAAAAAGCTACTGGCATGAAGCCAGAGGCTCCACCCCCTTTCTGCACCACCTGGTGCCTTACTTGTTGGGGGATTGAGTCCCCTTGGCTCCTGAGGGCCACAGTACTTTAGTTGTCTTATTCCCCTAACCAGTTGTGTGACAGGAGGTGTGTTTGCAGAGAGGTGGAGAAAGGGTGTGTGGCCACCGAAACCACTTATCAATCCAGCTGTTTGGGGCTTACTGCAGGTAACAAGAGGAGTAGTTGGCCACAAGGACCCTCAGGAGTAAAATGGACTTCATCCCCCAACAAGTATTGTACCAGAAAGTGTGTTTATAGAGTGGTGGAGAAAGGGAGTACGGCCACCAAAGAACCCTCAGTAGTCCAGCTGTGTAGGACTAAATAGAGGAAACAGAAGGGGTAGTCGGCCCCCAAAGACCCTTAATTGCCAAGGGGACTTCCTACCCCTACTAGTAGAGCGGCAGGTGGCGCATTTGCGGAGTGGTGGAGAAAGGAGGCATGCCCTCCTACAACCTCTCAGTATTCCCACTGTGTGGGACTTACTGAAGGTAACAGGAGGGGTAGTTAGCCCCTAAGGACCATCAATAGCCAAGGGGACTTCATCCCCCCACTAGTAGTCTGCCAGGAGGTGTGTTTTCAGAGTGGTGGAGAAAAGGGGCGTGGCCTCCAAAACCACTCAGCAATCCTGCTATGCTTGACTTACTGGAGATGACAAGAGGGGAAATTGGTCCCCAAGGACTTCCTTGGAGGCCAATACCCCTCTTGTCACCTCCAATTAGTCCCTTACAGCGATATTGTTAAGAGTTGTTCAGAGGCCATGCCCCCTTTTTCCACCACGCTACCAATGCACCGTGAGGCACCCTACTGCTTAGGGGATGAATACCGTTTTGATCCTGAAGGACCTTGGGGGCCATGAAACCCTCCTGGTACCTCCTATAAGTCCTACACAGTAGGATTCATGAGAGCTGGTCAGAGCCCCCTTTCTCAACCACTCTGCAAACGTGACTACTATTTTAAAAAAAGCATAGGAATTCAGTGGAATAAACAAAGGATACAGGGACGTTTTAGTTAAGAATTAACATTTAAAAAACCTTTGAAATTCACTGAAAAACCAAAGGTTTCAGGGACGGTATAGTTAGGAATTAGCATTAAAAAAACCTTAGATGTTCACTATAGAAACCAAAAGTTACAGGGACATTATCACTAGGCTCAGGATTCCCTCATCTAAAACCAGTGAAATCCAGCCATTATAGTTAGTGAACTAACTATAAGTCATACCCCTGCAATGCACTGCTTATGACCTCACATATTATATCACTCATGACATGGTCAGTGACATCAATGATGACATCACTCATGACATCTGATTGACATCACTGATGACATCCTCCACAGAATCTCTGATGTACCCACTCATGCCCCATATAATCTTTCATACACCCACTTCAACTTCCACACTATTATTCTCAAACCCATTCATACACCCATACCAGGACTTACAAACCCACTCACTGATTCTAAGTGCTACACACACATCCACTCTCTCACCCCCAAAGCCTCTCTTACACCTACTCATTCACCCATACAGTCAATTACATGACCACACACTGACCTATATGCTTGCACACACACACTCGCTTTCTTATATAGATACTAACACATAATCACTCACCTAAACATTTACTGACACAAATACGCACTCACTCATACATCCACCCTCAAAATCACTCACTAACCCATACAGTCACTCATATATACCATCACTCACCTATACTGCCTTTCACATACGCAGTTACTCACCTATATACCACTGACACATCTACTCACTCACTGACACAGCAATGCACATACTCAGTCAACCATACAGCCCCTCACACATGCACTCACTTATCCATAAATCCACTGACTCACCCACTCAATCCACCATACAGGCAGTGGCACACATCCTCATCCATCCACACAGAGACTCAGGGACGTATACAGGTACTCAGACAATCAGTCACTCATCCATACAGCTACTCATGTACCGACTCAAACACCCATACAACCAATTAGATACCAACTGAAACACTGATACACAGTCACACAATGAGTCACTTTCCCATACATTCACTGAGACTCCTAATCATGCACATCCATACGGGCACTCAAACCCCCACTGATTCACCAGTACATCTTGGTGTATATATATATATATATATATATATATATATATATATATATATATATATATATATATATATATATATATATATATATATATATATATATATATATATATATATATATATACATACATACATATATATATATATATATATATATATATATATATATATATATATATACATATATATATATATATATATATATATATATATATATATATATATATATATATATATATATATATACATATACATATATATCGCCAGTAGGTATATATAGTTAGGATTTTTTCTCTATGGGACTTTTGAAAATTCTATGTCTAATAACTTTGGCGTTTGTGGACGGAATCGGCTGAAAGTTTCAGGAAAATGGCACATTTTGTTTCTGAGCAGCTCCTGGAAATTTGGGGGGGGGTTCGTCAAGGGGGGGCCAAGAAAAAAGGGGGGTCCCAAAACGCGTTTTTCCCATGTTAATTTCCATAGGGCGGTTGGACTCACTTTTAGCCCGAACGGCTGAATGGATTTCCACGAAACTTGGCAAAATTGTAGGGACTGTTAGCCCGATGTGCCTTTGCTAGGTCTCAATATATGTGCTTCAGTGGATTTTGAGAAATTAACGTTTAAATCAAGATATATATCTGTAACAGCGCTCCGGGCAGCGATCCGGTTAGCGAACTTTTCGCGTATCGGAACTTTGCGATGCGAAGCTGATTGGCCCTCCGGTGTCTGTCAACATTCTAAACAGTCCGGAGCGGCCGCCATCTTATCTCTCGGTAGGATCGAGAGAGAAGAAGAGGTGAAAAACGAAGGGGGAATTTAATGAAAGGGGGCAAGGTATACCTCTCTTGACCCTCTAGGAATGATGTTGGGGTTATTAAAGGGTCCCGTGGGGAAAATAAAAAAAAAATGATTTTTCACGGTAGAAGCGCTTCACGGGCCGCAAACTGGTAGCGAAACGGGAATTCGCCATTTTGTGCTTCGTTTTAATCAAATTACTAGGTATAAGGGGGTGCGTGAGACGTATCCTAATCCCCTATGTTTCATGAGGGTGGCTGAGGAGGCTCATATATGTTGATACATCTCTTCCAGCGGCTGTGCGTGAGCTTTTTATTTTTTTTGCTGCGTGACGTCTGTTAACGTTCGATTCGATGGAAATCAGGAAGTGTTGACCGCCAATTTGTCACTGCGATAAAATATTTTGTTATAAATGAATCCTTATTGATAAACATTGTCTGCGCCATCTTGCCTTTTTTCCAATGCCACAATTTTGTCGTGCACGGCAGCCATTTTAGATGCCAGGCTGGTCCCAGGCTATCACCTACCCCTGCGGATGTAGTTTATGGCCCCAGCTGTAGAGAATCCAGACATGCCAACCCTCCCGATTCAGGCGTGAGACTACTGATTTCAGTGCTAGTCTCCCGCCTCCCGATTTCTGCAAGCAAAAACCCGGGGGCATATTACCAACAACTAGCGATAATTTTTGTCTCTAACTTGTTTAGAGACAAAAATTATCGCCGCACATCGGCGATTTTTATCGCAGATAAACCTTGCTATTAGCAAGGTTTATCGCAAATGCGATAAAAAACGGCCGCAATGCATGAATATCGCATAAAAGTCAGCGATATTCATGTATTATCGAGCAAATGCTCTTAGCCATGTTATCCACCTCCCATTGGATAACATGGCTAAGAACTGCTCAGGGCACTATCACTGACATGCAAAGCGGGGCCACGATGGTCGCTATCTCCTTTTAGCTGTCACTAACTGGTGTTAGCGACAGCTTGGTAATAGGGAGATAATTTTATCTCCGCTTTCTTGGCTTTTAAAGCCAAAAAAGCGGAGATAAACCCCCTTGATAATATGCCCCATGATTCCTCAGGGGTTTCAGCTGACAGGGCTTGGTATTGTGTTACGTGGTAATTCTTCCAGGAAACGTCAGAGGGTCGATGCAGGGGTTCTAGAAGGGGTGATAAACCATTTAAGCCCCATAAACAAGCGCATGGTCTTTTAAAGATCTGTGAAGTACTCGGGGCGGCGGTGTGTGTGTGTCCTCTTTCAGGAGCGGGCGGGGGAGGGGGGGAATGCCAGCAACTTCCAGGCTAGGCAGTGTTCAACACTTGCATCACCCTTTCTCTGCCTGCTATTGCGCTCCATGCTTCGGAAAGGTAAGAAAAAGAACGTGCATTTGAGTTTGAAATGTCCGATCCTGTAGCAGTACACTTGCAAAGCCCACACATGACAATAACCCGATTCAAGGCCCCATTCACCCGTTTTTAAAAAAATATATAACACTCCAACAAAGGAAGATTATAAAACTTTATTAACTTTTAAATATAATGAACGGAACAAAAACTGTAAAAACATTTAAACATTTTTCACCAAAAAAAGCAACAATTGTCAGAAGCTGTCTTTTGTGCGAATAGTCCCAAGGCAGCACAACGTGCTGAGTTCTGGACGGCACCCAGGTGATGTCGCCTGGGTGCCGCACTGGTTTTGGCTCCTACAATGCTGCTCCGAAAATTGGCGTGGGGCGTCCCGGGTGGTGCGGGGGGAGGCCTCGTCAGTAGCGGTCTGTTGTGCGAATAGTCCCAAGGCAGCAGAACGCGCTGAGATGTTGATGGCACCCAGGTGATGTCCAGTAAACTGCCGCACTGGTTTTGGTATCCTACAATGCTGCTCCGAAAATTGGCGTGGGGCGGCCCGGGGGGGGGGGGGGGGCGTGGGGGAGGCGGCGTGAACGGGCCTCCCCAGGTGGCGGCCATCCAGCTGAGTTGCGCCCGCTCTTGCGGCTACAGCGTCTCGCTCACCATGTTGTTGAGTTGCTCCCACTCTTGCAGTGCAGCGATAGGCGGCTGCCACATGACTCTTAAAATGGCGGACGGCTCTTCGGTTTTGGGCCTGGTCCACTGAAATGGCCCTTGGACACCTTGGAACTCGGACGCTTGCCTGCTAGGGCTTGGGCTCCATTCTCGAAAAGCGTCCCCTCAGCCGTGAAGATTCTACAAAAGTCTTGGGGGCCCCCGACTCCCGCAGGCTTCCGGTGGGGAGCGGCTGCCATGATTGCTTGCGGAATGACCACGACGGAGCTACGAGATGGTGGTGCTCTCATGCTGACGCCAGCTTTAGTCTGAAACATCCAGAAACAAGGTGGGGCTTTCATCGTTTGGGAAAAAAAAATGTTCTAAACCAATGAAAAGTGTTATTTTTAGGTCATATGACCAAGCCTTCCATCTTTAGGAAACCAAAAGTAAAATGAACCAATGAAAAGTTTTATAAACAAGTCACATGACCTGTTATGCGGCATAGGGCTACAAAAAGCGTAGAAAATCCGTTGGCACGTGAGGCGGCGTCAGTAGCGGACCGATGTGCGAATAGGCCGAAGGCAGCACAACGCGCTGAGATCCGGATGGCACCGAGGTGGTGTCCAGCAAATTGCCGCACTGGTGTGGCCATCCTACAATGCTGCGCCGAAAGACGGCGTGTTCAGCTGAGTTCCGGTCACTCTTGCGGTACAGTGACTCGAACGCGCCGAGATCCGGATGGCACCGAGGTGGTGTCCAGCAAGTTGGCGCACTGGTATGGCCATCCTACAATGCTGCGCCGAAAGACGGCGTGACCAGCTGAGTTCCGGTCACTCTTGCGGTACAGTGACTCGAACGCGCCGAGATCCGGATGGCACCGAGGTGGTGTCCAGCAAGTTGCCGCACTGGTGTGGCCATCCTACAATGCTGCGCCGAAAGTCGGCGTGGGGTGTCCCGTTGGCTTATGAGGTGATGTCAGTAGTGGACCGATGTGTGAATAGGTCGGAACCAGCACAAGGCGCCAAGATCCGAATGGCAAGTCCTGGATGTTGAGTGCCATAGTTGAGAGTTCTGAGCAGTGCTTGTAAGACTGTCTGAAGCTTATTTGCACCTGCTGCAGCTTCACTATTGCCCTGGTTTTGCCAAAGGTCGCACATTACATAGGCGGCCGGCTCCCGAGGTCCGGCAGAACTTTTTTCCTTTTCTTTTCTGCTTCTTGTCCTACAATCCGTTTCATCTGAAAACACGACCAGGTCCCTGAATGTGTGCAGGGGGACGCTATTGAGTGAATGAAAATGGCGGCTTGACACAAAGCTGACTCAAGTGTTGCTGTTGATGCTATACAGACAAAAAATGGTTTTCAGTTTGTACATTCTTCAGGATTTTTTTTCCATCCAAGGCTGATTGAGAGTTTGTAGAAAAATGGCTTCAGATTTTCCACATACTACTCTTCAACATTCTTCCTAAATGTAACAATGTGAAACTCACTAGGAGAACGGCTGTTTATGTTTCCTTTCAAAATGCTGCCAATAATATTTTCTGAATGGAAGACACCATCTTGTAGCATAAAGGGCCGAAAGGGGTTCTGGTCTGGCCGATGGTTGGTGGAGACATTTTGACTATATCTTGGACCTGCCCGGCCTCGCCCAAAATGGCGCCGGTATAAATGGGACTCGTAACTCATTGTTGTGTACTAGTTGAACAACCTTGATATCACGAGATATGAATGCAGTTTTGATGCTCATGGCGGGCGGGGACGAGAATTGATTGAATATTTCGACATCCCTATTGATATTAAGTTCTGATGTGTTATTGATTACTGTACTATTGAAAGTTCGAATTAACGTCACCCATGGTACTTGCACGCAAATGTATATCTAGATAACTTTTTTGTAAGTGGCCCTGTCGTATTTTAATTACAAAATGTACGTCCACCGATTCCGCAACTGTTAGACACCTTAGTTCTTGCAACCTAATGGCTCGTTCGTTACGTTCCTCCATAATGTAAATGTCTCCTCATCATATACGATTCCAGTTTGCTCCGTGGCCGGCCCACGTGGTTATAGGCCCGTATTTGTATACGGACATTTTCACAATAAAGGTTTTTAAAACAAAACATGGTAGTAGTATTTACATTGGTAAAGGTTTTACTTTTAGTCACTGTTTTCGAATCAGTAAAAGGCAAGTGAAATAAAGTAGTCCAATTACATGACGGATAAAAGGTATAATATGTAGGAACGCAGTAAAGATAAATGGTCAAGGGCAGTTGTGTTTTTCATTTCTGCAACATAAAGTGATCGATAAGAATCTGATAATCAGGCGTATCGGCGACTAAGACAGCAGGCCGAGTCTCTTTTACTCAACGGCTCCGTCATGGAACGAAGAAACGCCCTTTTTCTCAAAAAAGGAATATATTTTACTTGCAGGACAGTTGTAAATTTTCCGGGAAAGTACATTAGCCTGGAATATTATAACATATGTTAAAAAAAAAATAATGTTCGAAAACAATAAAAAGCGTAATTTTTAGGTCATATGACCAAGCTTTACATCATTAAAATAACAAAAGTAAAATGAAACAATGAAAAGTTTTATTAACAAGTCACATGACCTGTTATGCTTACGTTACGCGCTGCGCGCCGCGCCTCGGATCACTTCCGGGTGCGCTAACGCGGCGTGTCATATAACGCATTACGCGACAACGTAGGTCAAGAATATAGTCAAAATGTCTCCACCAACCAGCGTTCGGAACACAACCCCTTTCAGCAGTCCAAAAAGTTCTGTTAAATGACAACAGAGGGGACAGGCAACAAGAACCATCAGTCAAAGAGGGGAGGGCAAGTTCTTCTCTTCCGGGTCATGTTGGGGCGCTACCGGAACTGATCGAATTGGTAGTCTACAGTGTTTCTGGATGTTTCAGACTAAAGCTGGCGTCAGCATGAGAGCACTACCATCTCGTAGCTCCGTCGTGGCCATTCCACGAGCAGACATGGCAGCCGCTCCCCACCAGAAGCCTGCGGGAGTCGGGGGCCCCCAAGACTTTTGTAGAATCTTCACGACTGAGGGGACGCTTTCGAGAATGGGACCCAAGCCCTATCAGGGAAGCGTCCGAGTTCAAAGGTGTCCCAGGGCCATTTTAGTGGACCAGGCCCAAAACCGAAGAGCCGGCCGCCATTTTGAGAGTCCTGTGGCAGCCGCCTATCGCTGCACCGCAAGAGCGGGAGCAACTCAACTACATGGTGAGCGAGACGCTGTAGTCGCAAGAGCGGGCGGTAAACAGCTGAATGGCGGAAGAGGCACAGTGTAGCAAAAGCGGGTGGAATGGCAACTGAAACGGTAGGGGCGCCCCACTACAGCGTGTCTTCAGGTCAAACGGATTGTGGGACAAGGTCCAGAATAGAAGAGTCATCAAAAGGCAAAAAGTTCCGCCGGACCCCGGGAGCCGGCCGCCTATGTCGGGGGCGATCTCAGGCTACACCAGTGCTATAAGACTTGGGGAGGGGGTCGGAGCCAAGCGTCTTCTCCGAGTCCATGGCCATCACACCGCCCCTCGGGGGCCTCCGTCAAGCTGTTTAGGAAGGTAACATATCACATTGTTTTCAAATGCAGTCAGGTCCACAAACGACACTCACTTACTTTGAGAATAGTGAAGCTGCAGTAGGTGGAAATAAGCTTCAGACAGTGTTACAAGCGCTGCTCAGAACTCTGAACTATGGCACCCAACATCCAGAACTTATGCCATTTGAGAATGGCAGTGACATTGAAGCAACTCAGGGACCAAAACCATTAACGTACTTTCACGTATGAAAATCTTACTTGGGGAGGGGGCAGGAGCGAAGCGCCCCCTACCAGTCCGCGCCACCACACCGTATGTTGAAAATCTGAAGCCATCGTTCTACAAAGTCAACCAACCTTGGATTGAAAAATCTAGAAAAATGTACAAACTGAAAACCAGTTTTGGTCTGCATAGCATCAGTAGCAACGCTTGCTATCAGAGTGCATGAGTTTCATGCTCGATCAATTGAGCTAGCCGGATCGGGCAATAAAAAGTATAAAATAGTTATGTAAATAGTTATTTAATAAAATGTTTTACCCTGTTTCTTTGCTGGTGTGTTGTCTATATTTTTAATATTTGCATAGGGTTTGTCGTTATTTTGGGCGGGGTGGGTGACGGAGTCGAGCTGTCTTGCAGCCCTCATGGTGTGGAGCTCAGTTCATCTCACTATTTTCGTATTTCTCATGAAGGGTTGTTCATAATATTTCTATTTTAGCGAGGTCAAAAAGAGATCCAATTAGTGGCCTACTGATTTTGCTCAATTACTTTTATTTTTTTACACGATTTTTCACGATTTTTCACTATCTGCAAAGACTAAACAGAGTATTGCGACTTTGTGCTTGTTTGTAAATAGAGAATGAACCAAAGAGAATCAATTGTAAAACAGTAAATGCTTGGATAACAATCAATCAAATGGAGAGACAAGCAGGCACGACGGATTACAACGGGGGTTAAGGCCTGCGTTAACTACTCTTCACTATCTGCAAAGAGAGAGTACTACTAAGAGAAAAGAGGGGAGGGGGGCAGCGTTCAAAGCACATCAGCGTGCATAAACACGAAAAAGTTTTTACCTATCACGTACTTGACATTTTACAGCTTTTGATATTTGCTATTAAAAAACCAATGAAATTCACTGAAAAAACCATAGGTTATAGGCCATATATAGTTAGGAATTGGCATTTACAAAACCTTGAAAATTCACTGAAAAAACCATTGGTTATAGACCATATATAGCTAGGGATTAGCCTTTTCAAAACCTTATTTTACTCACACAAAACCATTGAAATTTCATATATAGTTAGTTCCACTAACTATATATCGCGCACCCGCAATCCACTGCTGATGATGTCACATATTACATCATTCATGACATGGTTAGTGACATCACTGATGACATCACTGATGACATCTCAAATGACATCACTGATGACATCTCAAATGACATCACTGATGACTTCTCAAATGACATCACTGATAAAATCACTGATAACATCTCATTTGACATGACTGATCACATCACTGATGATATCATTCATGTGATAATACCATGAACCTCTTCAGACTCTAATATAACCTTAGATACAATCAGTGTAAATAGACAGTCACAGACTGTCACTCATCCATGGAGTTACTCACACACCTAGTCAGTTATGCACAAAATCAATCACACCTCCATTTTCTCAACTATACAGTTATACACACCTTACTTATTCAAACATATACTAACACATTTACTTTACTCTCTTATACAATCCCTGATACATGTTCACAATGATCCATACAGCCACTCACACATTCACTGGCTCTTATGCACAGTTATTTATATATGTCAACTCTCACATGTACTGTGTTTTACATATGTACTTACTTTGACATGTAGCACTGAGATATCCATTCACTCACTAATACACTCATGCACAGTCAACCGCCCATACAGTTGTTTGCACATGCACTTTTGAACCCATACATATAGTGAATCAACTACTCACACATCTATGTACAGAGTCACACACCTCCCAGCCACCCATACACACACACTCAGTTTCCCATACAAATACTTGGACAACCAATGAATAACCCATACAGTTACTCATATAGCTACTGATCAACATATGTAGCAGTTTGTAGAACAACAGATATAATGATGCACAAATTAAAACAGTTTAGTCACTAACCCATGCACTCAGTGAGACACATTTAATCACTCACTCATACAGTCAGTCATGCACCTACTAAATCCTTCATCCAGACACTTATACATCCACTCATTCTTCAATATGTAAGACATATTTTAACTTTACAGAAACATACAGTCACTGGATGTTGTCATCAGTGATGTCATTTGAGATGTCATCAGTGATGTCATTTGAGATGTCATCAGTGATGTCATCAGTGATGTCACTAACCATGTCATAAATGATGTAATATGTGACATCATCAGCAGTGGATTGCGGGTGCGCGATATATAGTTAGTGGAACTAACTATATATGAAATTTCAATGGTTTTGTGTGAGTAAAATAAGGTTTTGAAAAGGCTAATCCCTAACTATATATGGTCTATAACCAATGGTTTTTTCAGTGAATATAAATATATATATATATATATATATGTATATATATATATATATATATATATACTAGCAGCCCGTCCCGACGCTGTCCGGGTATGAATTGCTGCCGGCCAGTAGTATATTGTTTTGTAGGATTTCGTTTTGATAGCATTTCTTATCTGTGACAGGCCTGTGAAATGCTCCGATTCACAGTGCACTGCTGATGCACTTAAGAGTGCGCGTTCAGTAGTGTGTGAAGTCGAGTTTGAGCTGATGCCGAGATTCGAACGTAGCTCCCCAGCTCTAAAGTTCGCAATTCTAGAACTTGTGGCGGGAGGTGTGTCTAAAAGTGTATGTCGGTGCTGGCCATCAATGAGAGAGACCTGTGCATTTTTCAAATGGGTGGTGAAAAAATATGAGTATGTTGCTGGAGATGTGGGCCGCCGTGCCACCAATGTACTTACCGGGGGAGGGTAAAAAGCCATTATTCTGCAACTTTCTTTCCGCATACCATCACTCCGCATACTTTCATTACGAAAGTACCATGACTCCGCAATACCATTATAACGCATGGCATTACATTTTATATGCTTTTACCACGCATACATTTACAACGAAATTCGTTGTAAATGCATGAATGGTAAAAGCATGTTTTTTTAATGTTTGGATAAGGTAAGTATGGGTATAGGGGTTTATGTTTTGGCG
>NW_028246516.1:0-23547 GCF_964263255.1 Lissotriton vulgaris
AGGTCTTAACTCTGCAACTGGGCTTTTCCCTGATTGAGTGCTCACTGTCCCCCTTAGGGCAGAATAGACTTCCTTTGTTGGTGATGGTGCTGCTAGGACATGTGGGTATTTCTCAGGTATGGGGAAAGCAATGTCAATACCCCAATCAACCATTTGGGTTATTTCCTCTGTTGTTAGCCCCACCTGAGAGTGACGACTCAACCCGATTGAGGTAGACTCCCCATGAGAGTCACTGGAGAGACACAGGAACTTAACCCAGGCTAGGTCATTTGAGTTTGTTTCTGACAGGGACGGGATATGCTTGTAAAATTGGAGAATGTTGCCCTTGTTTAGAATGTCATGTTGGCCTTTGATGAAGTATCTCGGGGTGAGGATTACCTCATGAGTGGTTTTGGTGTCTGGGTTTGCTTTGGTCTGAAAACTAGGACCCTTCTGTACAATGCTTAAGTTAGAGCTTGGATCTGGGTCCCGTTGGCGTATCTCAGGGCAGTAGACCGAGTTTTGGAGTAGCTGCACGGTTTGATCACTAGGCCTTTGGAAGTCCAAAAGTAAGATGCCCTGCGCTATATTGTCCCTGGTGTCAGGTCCTTGTTCCTTTGATGTGCATAGTGAACATTTCTGCTCTAATTACTTGATGTTTCATAAGTGAGGTGGCTGAGTTGTAGAAATAATGGAGCAAGGTACCCAAGGATTTGTTGGCACTCTGCTTCATCAGTCTTCGATGGTCCATGACCTATGGATACAAGGGGTTGTGACTGAGCAGGAGCCTGCCAAGTGAGTTGGTGCTGGTGATGTATTTGAGCTGTCACTACCTGCATGTGATTACCTCGATTTAGAGCAGTAGCGTCAGACGGAGGCTCACTTGCATGTCTGTGCTTGATTCCTACGAGGCAACGCGGCCAGGAGCAAGTTTGAGACCGCCATCTTTTGAAGTTTATGCTTCCGCTGTTTGTGCTTTGTACTTGTCTTGCATGTGACTTGTTGTTGGTAAGTCTCCCTAACTGTTGGCTTATTCCGTTACTGGCTTTGGTCTATCCTGATCGATCTGTTGGGGCAGGGAGGCTCTCATCCTTAAAGGGACGTTTGTGTAAGAATTTAGTTATGAGCCCTGATGCTGGAAACTTTAAAAAAGACTTTTTGTCTGGGACAGCAATCCCTGCTCTCCTTAGGATTCCAGGTGATACTTAGTTTGGAGGGATTGACTTTGTGAGGGCATTTTTTTGATGCTGAGAGGCTTTTTCTTTTTTTCTTGTCAACCTTCTATGGGGGGGTTTGGTTATTGGTGGCTATGTATTCCCACAGTGGACTGAACTTACTCCTTGGGGTTTAGGGTTTGATCAAGGCAGCTGTCTATGCCCTGGGACCTGGCGGGGTGGCTGAGTGGTCTTTAAGCTGTTATTTTCTCCTGGTTCCTCCCCGTGAGTGCCACACCACTGCTGGCCTCTGCACCACCCAATAAGGTTGGAGCCAGCTGTTCACTCAGTTTCCAGAGGCAATGGAATATGTGCTGGGGTCCTGTGGGATGACACTTCGGCTTTCCCCTTGTCCCCTCCTCGCTCAACTTGCCCTGCCACTTACAGCATTGAAGGCACTCAATTTGCATCCTTCCTTCCTCCCCTCCGGGGGTATAGTCACCAGTGCTCAAAAGCTGAGGTTCACAGCAGAAAGTGAGAATGGTCAAACCCGGTAGTAGAGTACTTAGTGATGATAATTGCAGCTTGTTGTGGCTTGCAGAGGAAAGAGCCCCGAGGGCTGGGGTGTTTTTTACTGTGGTTGCCTGCCTGGCCGGGGAGGACGGGCAACTGACCCAAAACAGTGGTGGGGCAAAACGGGGAGGGCAGGTGTGGGGTGTTCTGTCCATGCAGTGCTCCCCCAACAGCTGTTCCCTGGCTACTCAGTGACCCTTTGTTAGCAGCCACGTGACCAACCTTGTGGGCTGAGAGAGCAGGGGGTGGGGGAGAGGCGAGAGGAGCGCTGAAAAGGCCTCCTGCCGCTCACACTGGCCTCTCCCTTCCAACCTCCCCCTCAGAAAACACCATAGACTCCTCCTGCTGCTCTGCGAAACCTCATCAAAGCCTCCATGTCACCTGCAACTCAGAGCCTCCAGGCAACTTGTAGTTGGTAGTAATTTGCGATTTCTTTTAAAAATGCCCTATTTGGCATTTGTGAGGGTGGCATGTGACACACATGTACATTTCAGGGGTGCAGCAGGGTGTCTTTGAGACACCCCTGCACCCTTGAAATTATTCTCAAATTGCGAATAGCAAATTGCGAATTCGCAATTTGAGAATTAATGCACTATCATTCCTATGGGCCTCCTGGCCCATAGGAATGCATTAGGAATTATTCTTTATTTGCGAATTCGCAAAATGCGAATTCGCAAATAAAGAATAATAAGGAATCGCTAAAAAATAGCGATTTTGTACATACATTCCATTTTGCGAATTCTAAATAGCGATTCGCAAAAAATCGCTATTTAGGATTCGCAAAACGGAATCTTGATACATCTGGCCCTAGGTGAATTAAATTGCCGTTATCACTGGCTGACTGGAGGATAGTATTGAGGAAAATGATCATCCTTCCTCGGTTTTTATACTTATTTCTTAATATTCCAGTGAGGTTCCGTGACGGTTCCGTGACGACTTGAACCCGTGTTTTCAAGTTTGTCGGAAATACATAAAATTAGTATCAGCGAACCGCAAATGATCCACTTCATATATCCTAGTGTTTTCGCTACGCTACGAGCAAGAGCACTCCTTCCACTGACACATTTCTGATATACACACGGCATCCATCTTAGATCGTGGCCGCCATTTTGTGGTTCCTTGCCCTCACATATGCAATAGCCTCTGATCATTTCATTCACTTCACTTTGATTAAGGACACGTAGCCTTAGCCGGAGATTCACCTCTTACATGACACGTGCACCTTAAACCAGATCACGCTGTAGCTGCATGACTCGACAAAGGCTGCCTCCTCTGCCCAAGGCCAGTCCTGCCAAACTGGTCTTCGTGTCCATTGTACCTGATCATGATTAGGCGGCCGAAGCCGGTAGCCTTGCCCATTTACAACCCACAAACATCTCTTATCCCGTTTTCTATCTTCTGCACCTGGCTCTGCTCCTTTTCCTTCTGGGCCTTTATTAGGGGGAGGTAACGAACTTTACGATGAGGCGGTCCGGGTCTTGAATGCAATATTGACAAGGGATTGTGATGGACTGGTGGGAACCCCTCTTCGTGATGTTTGGTATCAGATATTATCGACAGTTCCTGTGTAACGCCAAATATTTATTGTTTAGAGACACAAAAGGTTTGGGAATGTACCGACATGTGAAATATTTGCCTAGAGCACAATTTTTAGTATATAAGGAGCGACCCACTTTGTACAAATCGAACAGTCTCCTAGATTCTGCCCGTGTGTAGATTCTGTGACTTCTGTGTCCCTGCAGTAATAAACCTTTGGTCTTTGACGCCACCATCGAGAAGCCCGTGTTTCTGTTCATTTGTGCACCAAGGCAGGTGGGACTCCGGGGTCTTTGGGTGTTGTACCCTGACACCTCTGGACGGAACCAAAAAGTCCAGAACTCCAATTGGCGCCCAACGTGGGGCGACGTCATTCGGTACCGGTCCAAAAGCCTGAAGAGTTCGAGAAGCTTCGTGTGAGGATTCCTGAGGGAGGCGCCCCACTTCATCGATCCCGGCATATCGCAAAAGTGGCCCTGAAGTTCTCTTCCACGAGGGTTTCCCGTTCAGGACGGCTGCAGTGGGCCGTTGCCTTGACCGTCGCCCTGTCTTGGACCCGAAGTGGTGCAGTCCTTAGTACGGCGAAACGTGACGGGTTTCTCCTTGGTGACGTCTTCAGTGCCTCAGTTAAGTATTTAGTAATAGCTAGCTGGTTACTTTTGTGAGGATTGTTAAAAATCCTTGATCGGTTCTTGGTTTAGTTTGGTTTTGTTAGATTATCATTGGTTGTTCTAGTTACGATAATCTATTTGGTTTAGTTTTGGGTATCGATACATCAGTTCGTTTTGGTAGGCCTAAGTTCTTGGTTCGAGTGCACATATTTGTTTCGTGTTTGTTTGTTTTGTGTTCCAGACTGAGAATGGTAAGTCGGAAAATGTTGTCTTGTTTTAGTTGCAACAGTGACTCACGATTGGAGGACTCTTGTCTGGTTCCTCCGATTGGGACTCCCCTATATGACCTATATTGTAAGTATGGTGTGGGTCCTATAACTTATAATGAGATATGGGTCCGTTATTGTAAGAAGGATGGTGTCCTTAGTTGGCCACTGCATGGTAGTTTTGAGCAAGAGATTCTCGACAACTTAGAAGCGAAATTATTTAGGAAAAAAGCCCGGCCGGCAATGTTTGACTCTTTTCGTTATTGGCGGAAAGAATCCAAACAGAGAGAAATGAAAAGGTTGAAGAAAGAGCAAAAAGAACTAGAAGAGTTAACTCTAGAGCAAGCGACTAAACAGTTGCAGGCTAACGAGTGTGAGAAGGCCATAGATGTAGCCATTAGAGAGCGTAACCTAGCGATTGACAAGTGTTATCCTGCCTTGCCATCGAAAATGGCTAAGATACTGGAGGACTCCGAAAACGATCCTCTGCTATCTTATCTGTTACGGTCACCTCCACCGTATGCACAAGGTGCTGCGGCTCCGCTCATCCCGAATGTTCAATTGCCGGTTGCTGGACAACCTGGTGCTCCTGCTCCTGTTCCTCAGAACCAAGTTCCTTTACTTCCTGTGGTGAATGTAAATGTTCCTACAGCTCCTCCTCTTCCCGCACTGCCAGCTCCTATACCTACCACTGTACCTACTGCTCCAGAAGCTATTTTCCTCGATACTCCTACTGTTTCGTCATCTATTCCTACCTCTACTGCATTCTCTATGTCTGCGAGTGTACTAACTCCACTTTCTGTTCGTCGAAGAATCACTGATTCAGTTACTAATATGCTGTCTCCAATATATAAAACCCTGATTAAGACTCCTACTCCTGACTCTGTTCAGAGACGGAGTCAGCTTCCTAGTACTGAGGAACGGGGAGTTTTAGACTCCACGGCTCTCAGATGGATTTCGAAGGGTAGAAGATATAGTACGAGAGATGTGTTAGAGACATTTATGCAATGGGGAGAGCCAACGCAACGATACGTCTTTGATGAGATGTGCTCGTTGTTACGTGAAGAGATAGAAGAAGACGATGTCGAATCAGATTTGGAAGATTTAATTAGGGTTCAAAAGGAGTTTGCTGCTGGAATGATAGTGGGTGAGAAAATAAAGCAAGCGATGGAACTCATTTTAAGTTTTAGGAGTGATCCATCTCTTCGTTCTCCGAGAGATTTAGAGAAAGGTAAAATGAAGCTAAGTCGCCAATATCCTATGAGGGAGGTTCCTCCAATTTGGCGCGAAGCAGTACAACGTGATGATAATGCAGGAATTGCAGCTGCTCCAGCGCAGTTCCAAAGAGTATGGATACATATTCCATGGAAGCGAGCAGAAGTGTTAGCAGTGAAACAGGCCTTGCCAGATCCACGTAAGAATCCAGCCGGATATTACAAGGAATTAGCGCAGACAGTTGAGGCTTGTATAATGAACTTAGCCGACATTGATATGTTATTTGGTAATGTAGTTCCACAACCAGTGTGGGCTAAAATTCGTAGAGAGGATCATCAGGCTGCTTTAGGTGGTGATTGGGCAGCTATCACTGCAGCAGATGCTCAACAAATAGGTGGTGCGAAACCCGAACCCCTAATTGCTAATCTTCCTGGTAGAATAATTGATTTAATGAAGACTCTGATGCCAGCATTGCGTGTTAATTGGGACAAGTTGTCAGCGTGCAAGCAGAAGAAAGACGAAAGTGTCTCCGACTTCTTCACGAGGTTCGAAGAGACTTTTGTAGACCATAGTGGTCAGGATATGAGCACTGAAGGAGGACAGAGATTGTTTGTTGATAAATTTGTGCATAATTTGTTACCTGAATTATGCAATAAATTAAAAGACTCAGAAAGTGCGTGGGCTGTATCTACGACAGCGCAAATACTTGCGACTGCGCAGTACTACGAAAATAGGGATAAAGAGGAAAAGGAGAAATCAGAGAAGAAAACGAAAGATTTAAAAACTAAAGTTCTTTTGCAGCAGGCGTATCCGCCTCGCACGAATCAGACTAATACGCAGCAAAACTCATACCAAAGGACAGATTATAGTACATCAAGGCCTCAATATCAATGGAATCAATGCGCGTACTGTAAGAAAGAGGGTCACTATAAAAATGAATGTCCGATCTTAGCGCAAAATAATGCAGCAGCAGCTCAGAGAGGTCGTGGTGGTTTTGTGCAGAATTCTAGAGGACGAGGACGAGGTGCTATGCCTCCACAAACTAATGATCGTCCTTCTAATCACTTTGATCAGCGAAGTGTACAGTCAGCTCAACAGAATAGATCTCAGCAATATCTTGTTGAGGATTATTGTGAAGTTGAAGAGGGATTTCAACAAAATGGGTACTAGGACAGCCATGGACAGAGAGAGGGAGTAGTATCAGTTCCAGTGGATCAGAGTGGGCCTTATGTCGCAGTAGCAACATCAGGTGTAGTCGAACCGTTTCTGTTGGATACTGGTGCCGCAAAAAGTTCTATCATGCATGCGAAACTCCCTGGCGCACCTTTGTCTGGCTCAACAAATGTTTCCGTAGGTTTTTCAGGCGCCCCTGTGTACAACCCGATATCTGGTCCTTTGTCTATTTCTGTTGGACCATGTCACTTGAAAGCACCCCTGATTTTGACGACAGGTTGTAATGAAAATCTGCTTGGTTTAGATTTGTTAAAACGACTATATGCGACATTGTACTGTTCTCCGGAAGGAGTACAGCTTACTTTGGGTAAAAGACTCACCTCTCCGATGTACTTGTCAATGGACGCACTCCCGCCGGAGCTACGTTCACTCCCTGATTCTCTTTGGGCGACTGGTCCCAATGATGTAGGTCTACTAGAGATTCCACCGTATGTAGTAACTTTGAAAGCGAATGTAAAATTTCCAAGAATTCCTCAATATAAAATCTCAAGTGAAGGAGAACGTGCACTTTTACTGATTGTGCAAGACTTGATTAAGAAGGGTGTAGTTGAAGAAACTAGAGGAAATGTCTGTAACAGTCCTGTATTACCGATTCTGAAGCGAACTGACCCTACAAAACCTCCAGTCTATAGGTTTGTCATAGACCTTAGAGAAGTTAATAAGATTGTAATTCCGCAGTTTCCTGTAGTGCCAGACATTACTGCCTTGCTAACATTGATTCCCGCTACAGCCAATTGGTTCTCAGTCATCGACTTGAAGAATGCCTTTTTCAGCATTCCGATAGCCGAGGAAAGCAGAGATATTTTTGGCTTCTGTTTAGGAGGTCGCAGTTTCAGATTTAAACGCGCTCCACAAGGCTATTGTGAAAGTCCATCCATTTATAGTCAAGCTTTAAAAAGTCAGCTAGATTCTTTTGTCCTTCCTCCAGGTTCTGCCCTAGTACAATACGTAGACGATCTTTTAGTGGCTGCCGATGACAAGGAAACTTGCAAAGCAGCTACAATTTCGTTATTGCATCATTTGTCTAATTTGAATCATAAGGTGTCACCTTCCAAAATGCAATATTGCTGCCAAGAAGTAACCTACCTAGGTCACCTCTTATCAAAGGAGGGAAGGAAGTTGACCCCAGAGAGAATAAAAGCAATTACGCAGATGAGTGTTCCACGCACACAGAGGGAAGTACGTGCCTTTCTAGGTATTACCTCTTACTGTAGGCAGTGGATCCCAAATTTTTCTCTTTTAGCGAAGCCATTGGTAGCTTTGACTGGGAAAAATGTTCCAAGTCCGGTGCCATGGTCTGATGAATGTCAAGAGAGTTTTATTGAGTTACGAAAAGCACTATGTTCAGCTCCTGTATTGGGTACACCTGATTACAGCAAGCCATTCACGCTCTACGTTCACGAAAGAGAAGGTTGCGCGTTGAGTGTCTTGACACAGAAGTTTGGTGATAAACAACGCCCTTGTGCGTATTTCTCATCAACATTAGATCCGGTAGCTAGAGCATTGCCTAGTTGTTTGAGGGCTACAGCGGCAGCTGCAGCTTCCATTCGACAATCTGCTGGTTTGGTGATGAACAATATGCTAGTGGTCATGGTTCCTCATGCAGTGGATACACTCATGAACCGAACGAAGACTCAACACCTTACTAGTGCGAGATTATCTGGTTACGAGCTGACATTATTAGCGAGTCATATTCAGATCAAAAGATGCAATGTATTGAACCCAGCAACATTGTTGCCGACTGATCAAGAGTCGAGTGATTCTGAGCCACATGACTGTTATTTCAAAACGGAGGAAGAGACAAAAGGTCGTATCGACTTGAGAGATACTCCCCTATCCGACCCAGATGGTACGCTGTATGTGGACGGGTCATGTTTTAAATTGGAGAATGGTGATGTGACTGCTGCCTACGCGGTAACGACTTTGAAGACGATTGTGGAGACTGCAAGAGTGAGTCAGAATTCTGCCCAAGCAGCAGAATTAATAGCTCTTACGAGAGCGTGTGTTTTAGCTGAGGGAAAGAGAGTGAATGTGTTTACAGATAGTCAGTACGCATTTGGCGTGGCCCATAGTTTTGGCCGGTTGTGGAGAGAAAGGGGTTTCATTACGTCCCATGGGACTAAGATTCAACATGGTCAGCTAGTTAACGACTTGTTAGAATCTCTAACCTTACCGACTGAAGTTGCGATTGTGAAGTGCAGTGCTCATAAAGCAATTACGGATGATGTTGGTCGTGGGAATGCCTTTGCTGATGAAACCGCTAAACAAACAGCTAGAGACACGATGAGTAGAATGTACGTTGCTACGTCTGCAAGATGGATTGCTGAGTCTGGAATGTGTGAGGACACTATGGAAAGTGTGAAAGAGATTCAGAAAGAAGCGACTGAGGAAGAGAAACGCGTATGGAGAGAAAGTACGGGCAAATTGGACTCGAATGGATGTTGGATCGATTTGACAGAACAGCAGCGTTGGATGTTGCCTGATGCGTATGTGCTTGCAGTAGTGACGATGGCGCATGGAGTGGCGCACATAAGTTCTAAAGGGATATGTAAGATGTTAGCTCCGGTTTGGAAGAATGAGGGAATCAGTAAGTGTGCAGAGAGAGTGGTGAAAAATTGTATGGTGTGCTTGATGCATAATCCTGGCAAGGGAACTCCAACTCCAGCTGGTCATTTTGCTCCTCCTTCCTGTCCCTTTGAAGTAATACAGTTAGACTTCATTCACATGGAACGCTGCAACAATTTAAAATACGTCCTGGTGGTAGTTTGTGCTTTTTCCAGGTGGATAGAAGCATACCCACTAAAGGACAACACTGCTTTATCAACTGCCAAAATTCTTCTCAAAGAATTTTTCCCTAGGTTTGGAATGCCACGGATTGTATGGTCAGATAACGGAAGTGAGTTTATAGGGAAAGTTATGCAGAGTGTGTGTGCTGGTCTAGGATTGAAACAAAAATTTCATAGTGCGAACCATCCCCAGTCTGCTGGTTTAGTCGAGGGTTACAATGGCACTCTGAAGCTTAAGATAGCCAAGATACAAGCATCCACAGGTTTGGCTTGGCCAGACGCACTTCCTTTGGCCTTGTTATCAACGAGAGCAACAGTGCATTCTAGATTAGGGCTTTCTCCATATGAGATTGTATTTGGCCGCCCGGCAAATGTCTGGGGTGTGCCAAGGCCTAAACACTTTTGCTCCATTGAATATCCTATGTTGATAGACTACCTTTACGACTTGACTGCTAAATTGAGTCTTATTCATCAACAGGTCTTTGATGCTTTGCCAAAACCTCCGGAGAGTCCAGGGCATCAGCTGAAACCCGGCGACCACGTGGTGGTCAGAAATTTTGCGAGGACAAAGAATCTTCAGCCTCGCTACATCGGCCCCTTCCAGGTCCTGCTGGCGACGAGGACAGCTGTACGTGTTGCTGGTCGCAAGCACTGGATCCACGCTTCTCACGTAAAGCGTGTTCCACTGCCGCTGCCCTACGACGACTGGGTGAAGAAGGGAATTGGTGCCTCCGAAGCTGAAACAACTCCGAAATTTGTCCCTTTCAGCGATGCCGATTTGATTACTGACACTTTGAAACTTGACTCTCCTCCTGAAAGGACTCCTTTGAACACTGAACATTTGTCTCCAGCATCACAAGAAACTTTGCTATCTACGAACTTAAACTCTGCAACAGCTGCTAGTGATACACTATTTTCCGATCAGACAGTACCAGCGAAGAAAAGATACAACCTTAGAAGCCATAAAAAGGACTAATAAAGCAGGCAACTGCATACTGTGATTTATATATTTTGAACTTTTGCCTTCAGCCAGGAAGTTTGCTATTGTTTATTGTTTTTTTTAAAATTGCCTTGCCGTCTGGGTAGCCGTAGGGTCGTGGCTGTGTGCCTAGTTTGAATTTGCAGGGGTCTGACACAAGGTCGATCTTTCTGTTGGTTCTGGGAACTCCCAGGGCTGATAGAGGCATTTTCATCTACGTACACATCATCAGTGGTCGCGAGCGGATTGTAGAAGATGGAGCTTCCTGCGCTGCAACGAAAGAATGTGATTTACGTTCGCAGAAACAGACTTAATAGAATTCTTCACAGCAAATGTTTCTTGATGCAATGTGCCGTTACATTTTTGATTGTTTTAGCAACACTGGTGGGTGGAATTGTCTTTAGCATAAATTTGATTTTTGTGCCAGTTTCTACAGTACCTCCCCTTGATCCTGCTATTTCTACTGTTTCTTCTATACACTCTTTTCACTCGTTTCCGGAACATGAACAAGCTCGACGCTCAGAATTCATTAATAACACTTTTGTACAGCTCTTGCACCAACACCAACTGGTAGTTAACACTACAGACTGCTGGGTATGTGGCTTGATACCTCACACTATGGATAAAGGTATTCCATATCTGGTTTTGCCTTACAGCTATAATGGATCATTTCAGGCTTTCCAAACCATCTTTGCTTATGCTCTCGAAACCTATCCTCCACGTCCACCACGCTCCACTAAATATAACTCTGCCAACAAAGCTTTAGTCCAGGGAATTATTGACATGGTCAAAGGCGTCAATAATACTCCATCATACCCTAGAGACGAATTGCGAGTATATTTAAGTTGGAATACTTCAGAGTATCGCCTTAGTTTAGGAGAAAGCAAGCGTAAAAGCTCAACTCCAATCTGGGTAGTACCTCACCGAGGTCAGGTCTGTTTGCAAGGTAATGGGAGAAATCCGAGAGCTCAGCTAGGGAGGAGTGAGTGCGTAGAGACTTATGTGTTTCCGGCTAACTCTTCCCCTGCCTTTCTTACTGCTAGGGGTACCTATTTCATTTGTCGAGACAGAGCTTATACATGGTTGCCTGCCGACTTCTCAGGATCATGTTATATTGCTCGATTATTGCCTCCGACATACACTGCTTCACCTGATTACCACAGAACAAGAGTAGCGAGAGGTGTCTTCAGCAAGGAAGATACCGCTGGTCAGGAAGCTGGAGACTTCTTCAAAGGCTTCCTTCCGTTCTGGGGGCCTATGGCCAATAGTAGAAACATACGTCAGCTAACACGGGTAGTTGAATCTACTATTACTGAAACTGCTGGTGCCCTTAGCAATCTGACAGCTGAGCTTCAGGCGGATAGGCTCATGACATTGCAGAACCGTATGGTTCTAGATGTTATACTTGCAGATCGAGGTGGGGTATGCAGAATGATCCAATCGAGCTGCTGTGTCTTTATTCCTAATAATGCTCCAACAGTTTACGAGGCGATCTCTAAGTTGCACAAGATTTCGGACTCAATACATGTAGACAAGGGAAACTGGTCCTTCATGGAGTGGTTTTGGACTCTGATCTCAGCGTGGGGATGGAAAGTTCTAATGGTCATTGGTGTCATCTTAGTATTCCTATTCTCATGTTGTCTGATTATCCAGTGTGGTCCTGCTCTATGTAGTCTTTGCGCTGCAACTTGTTTTAGAAAACCACCTGCGTTTGGAGAAAAGACACGAGAAAGGATGATGATACAACAACATGTCACTGACCTGATGAGCATAGAACTAGATTCTGACATAGACTGAGTAATTGCCTATGTAAGGGCAAAAGGAGGGTCTGAGGTTCCGTGACGGTTCCGTGACGACTTGAACCCGTGTTTTCAAGTTTGTCGGAAATACATAAAATTAGTATCAGCGAACCGCAAATGATCCACTTCATATATCCTAGTGTTTTCGCTACGCTACGAGCAAGAGCACTCCTTCCACTGACACATTTCTGATATACACACGGCATCCATCTTAGATCGTGGCCGCCATTTTGTGGTTCCTTGCCCTCACATATGCAATAGCCTCTGATCATTTCATTCACTTCACTTTGATTAAGGACACGTAGCCTTAGCCGGAGATTCACCTCTTACATGACACGTGCACCTTAAACCAGATCACGCTGTAGCTGCATGACTCGACAAAGGCTGCCTCCTCTGCCCAAGGCCAGTCCTGCCAAACTGGTCTTCGTGTCCATTGTACCTGATCATGATTAGGCGGCCGAAGCCGGTAGCCTTGCCCATTTACAACCCACAAACATCTCTTATCCCGTTTTCTATCTTCTGCACCTGGCTCTGCTCCTTTTCCTTCTGGGCCTTTATTAGGGGGAGGTAACGAACTTTACGATGAGGCGGTCCGGGTCTTGAATGCAATATTGACAAGGGATTGTGATGGACTGGTGGGAACCCCTCTTCGTGATGTTTGGTATCAGATATTATCGACAGTTCCTGTGTAACGCCAAATATTTATTGTTTAGAGACACAAAAGGTTTGGGAATGTACCGACATGTGAAATATTTGCCTAGAGCACAATTTTTAGTATATAAGGAGCGACCCACTTTGTACAAATCGAACAGTCTCCTAGATTCTGCCCGTGTGTAGATTCTGTGACTTCTGTGTCCCTGCAGTAATAAACCTTTGGTCTTTGACGCCACCATCGAGAAGCCCGTGTTTCTGTTCATTTGTGCACCAAGGCAGGTGGGACTCCGGGGTCTTTGGGTGTTGTACCCTGACACCTCTGGACGGAACCAAAAAGTCCAGAACTCCACCAGTCCGTCTCAAGCAAACTTTCATTGATACACTCCGATCGTTGTTGATTACACTCGCATGGGGGGAAAGCCCTGAGTAAAATGGGAAGTTCTTACTCTTCCATATGATATGGGTGGCTTTGCAGCTCCGGATCTGCCGCTGTATTATCTATGTGCGCATGCCCACTATGCTTACTATTGGCTGCAAACACCAGCCTTTATTCTTCATGTGGCGGTGTAGGAAGGCACTGTGCATCCCATATCGCTCAAGGCCATGATTGTGAACACTCATTCGGTATTTGAGAAAGTGGAAATAGATACGGTACAGTGCACTGTTGGAGCATGGCAGGAACTCGGGAAGCGGGCCCTGGAACTACCGCTCTATGCGCCGAACGTGCCACTTTTACACTACTCTTCAATTTCGGTATCTGGTGAAAAGGGTGTACTACAAGTTCTTCATGAGAGAGGGGTGCACACGATGGGGGATATGTTTCCAGCTGGAACCTTCATACAAGCCGAAGAGTTCATAGGGGATGGGAACAATGCTGCAATGCGTGTTTTTATCTACACTAGACTACGTGCCATTATACGTACACTGTAGCCACAGTTTCCGAAGGTACCAGCAAAACTGGATGCAGTGCACCTCATAATCGCAGCTCAAACGAAATCCCAACTTGTTACATGATTATACCACACCTCGAAGATAGAGGAGTTAGTTACCGGAGAGGTATCGCTGGCTAAATGGAATGGAATTCTCCCTAACCCGCTGCCTGAAGACGATTGGCATGAAAGTTGTAAATTGACAGAGCGGCACACTGCCAATGGAATGGTAATCTTAAACTGATACATTTTAAATATTTGCACCAAGTGTATTATATGCCTGCTTTGCTCTATAAATGTGGATTGAAATACTCTGACAGGTGTGCCATACCCCTCATGCAGACTTTCAGCATCTAGCCTGGGCCTGCCCGAAGGTCGCAGAATTTTGGGCGCAGGTCACCCAGAGTCTGCCCGAAATGGTGAGAACACCCGTGGCATGCACTACTCAAATGTGATTGCTGGGCCTTGTATTCACTATATGGGCTCCGGTTCGGAGACTGGTGGCAGTGGCACTACTACTGGTTAAGCGCAGGGTTGCAATGCGTCGGGGTCGTAGACCGGCGCCGGCACATAAGCAATGGATGTGAGACTTCGTGTACTACCAAGGCCAGCTTACTTGCTATACTGCGGAACTCCCTAGTGCCTCTGAACCTCGTGATATATGGGGTCCATTAACATCTTATTTGCTTGCCATGAATGATGACTAATGTATTTTACTGTATCTTGTCATTTTGTTAATTATCATATGATTCTATTGCTGTCTATACACATGCTGCCGCCTATTACCGACTAATATGTATTGCTGTGCTACCTACTTGTACTTTGTATGCCCACTGATGAAACTATGGTTTTGGTACTTTGATTGTTGATGTACTGGAAAATATAAAGGTAAAATAAAGGTAAAATATAATAATATAGTAAAGGAATAAACATTTCACCCTGGACTTTGAGTTGTTTTTAATCTCATTAAGGAGATGGAAAGAATTTGGGGCGCCAAGGTCAAGGAAGCCTGCTTGAAGTAGGCTAGCCAAGGACTCAAGACCACATTATCCCGGCTCAAGAATCCTTTATTGCTAGTCGAGAAAGTTTGACCTCCGAAGTGTGCCAAATCTTTAACCATAAGAGTAATGGTACAATTTTCATGGAATCTTCCAAAAACGAGAGCCCATATTCTAAATGGTTGATGTAGTGCTTTTGGAAATTTCCATCAACCGGCATTGAAACTTGTTCTCTAATATTTGCAATTTTCCTAGGTGTGTATAGTCCCATACTCCTGCCCTATGTATGCCAACAGGAAGACCTTTTCTTTTATATAATTAAATAATTTCCCTAATGTGCTGATGACCTAGTTTATTCACAAATTAAAAAATTGCCTCTACTACTCATGCAAAATGTTGTTCTCTTTGTGTCAGTAACTTTCTCCAATTTAGATTTAATTCAAAAGGGATATCAAGATGATTCAAATTCTACACCTTAGCTACAACTGTCCCGTCAATATCTTATTTTCTTGAAAGTATGTTTTTGGGGCCATTTGCCATGATAAAAGATTACTGATTATTACATTTTAGTTTAATATTTTCCATAAATCATTAAAACATCGAGTAAAATCTGAAGGGCAATGGAAGTGCAGTCAATAAAACCTCATCATCAGCATAAAGTAAAACTGGGACTAATTGGCTCCCAACTTTGGCTAAAACTTTTCTTTTTTGCACTAACCCTGAATCCAAGGCACTGAAATTAAAAAGGAATAAAAATGGGTTTATGATGCAACCATGCCAGACCCCTCAATTGGTCCTAATATACAGGGTGCCTTCACCATTCTGGCCATATCGAACTTGTGTAACTGTCCACAAGCATGCCCCTGAGAGGCTAGCAGGGACTCCTCAATGCCTGTCTCTCCCATCAGGTCCCATGGTTTCCCTCTATCAACCATGTCAAAGGCACAAGAGAGATCCATGAATGCCATGTGCAGAGAACATTGCTTGAATTTGCCGTATTTCCCAGGTAATAGAAGAAGGATCAGAGATTGTTCTACTGCACATAAGCCTGAGCAAAAACCATATTGCACATCTGAGAGGTTATTTATTTCTCTGTAGTCTTCCAATTATCCTCCCTAGGATTTTTACGGATCAGTCCAGGAGGGATATGGGCTATACCAAGTTGGGAGATTTCTAACCCCTTTTTAAAAAATTGGAACAATTGTAGATTTATTCCATGAATGTGGGAATCATTCTTAATAGCAGCTCTAAACATATTGGTTAAAAGAGATGCCCAACAATTAGGACTCTTTCTACAGATGTCAAATGAGACACCATCTGGACCTGCTGCTTTACCCAGAGGACATCTTGAAATGACTTTGGATATGTCATTACAATCTAGGGATTCACTCAAAGTGAGTGTGCTTTTCAAGTTCAAATTTAACCAATCTTTTGGGTCTCCTTTAGACGGGGAGTTCAATCAATTAATCAATCATTTGTAAAGAGCACTACATACCCGCGAGGGTCTCAATACATACCGGCGAGGGTCTCAAGGCCCTGGGGGGGGAGTTATTCTCCTGGTCAAAGACTTTTGAAAAGTGAAGCACCTATTGGTTTGCAGGAATATCACATTCTATTCTATGTTTTTCATGCTCAAATGGGAGAGGCCAGTTAACAATGTCCCAGAAAGCCCTATTGTTTCAAAGTGAGGTGTCTTCCAGGTCTTCCCAGGCTTGCTTTCTTATTTTGTCCCTAGGCTCAGCAAATGTCATTTTGTATAATTGTCTAGCTGCTCTGAGGTCTTCAATGTTTCAAGGAATGGAATTGGCTACTAGAATATGATTATTTAGAGCAGCTGTACAGGCAGGATCAAACCACCGATGGGTGGATGGCTTCTTAGGGATGATTTAGCAGTCAGCATACACAGCATTGTTTTACAGATGTCATTATAGCTGTTTCCCTGGGTTAGGCCTCCTTTGATAGGGTGCATTTTACCTCCTCTTTCCCCCCAGCAATTTAATTATTAATTTGATGGGATCTATGTTATCCCATTCAGTCCTTATTCGCTTGCTGGAAAAGTAAAATATATTATTACTGCTTCTTATTTTTGTATTTTTTAGTAGAAAACAATCAAGGCTCTCTAATACAGGGCTGTGGTTCCTAATAATATCCGATAAAATATGTGAACATAAAATGAGTGGTGCAAGATCTAATGAAAACAAAATAACATCAATGGTACTTCTCCAACCTTTGCCTATAAATGTAGGTGTATAAACCGCTCCCTCCTTTAAAAAAAATGTGTTGAAAATAAGTAATATATTTGACAATAATTTCATTTAGTGCCTCCCTGCAGGGTATGTGTAAAAAGCGAGTCATAGTGCCATCATGCTGATTAGCAAGTCGACAAATGAGGTTTCCTCAAGAAATGTTAAAGTCACCCTTGCATATTATCAATCAATCAATCAATCACTCAATGCATTTGTAGAGCGCGCTACTCACCCGGGAGGGTCTCAAGGCGCTATGGGAATGGGGGAAGCAGCTATTGGTCAAACAGCCAGGTCTTGAGGAGTCTCCTGAAGGTCAGCAGGTCCTGTGTCTGGCGCAGGTGAGCGGGAAGGGTGTTCCATGTCTTGACGGCGAGGTGGGAGAATGATCTGCCACTGGTAATCATTCGGCGGATGCGTGGGACGGTGGCGAGGGCGAGGTCTGCGGAGCAGAGCTGGCGGTTCGGGGTGTAGAAGGACAGTCGTTCGTTGAGGTATGCTGGTCCGGCGTTGTGAAGTGCTTTGTGAGAGTGGGTAAGGAGCTTGAAGGTGATCCTCTTCTTGACCGAGAGCCAATGCAGACCTCTCAGGTGGGTGGTGATGTGGCTGTGGTGAGGGAGTCCGAGGATGAGGCGTGCGGAGGTGTTTTGTATGCGTTAGAGTCTCTTCTGAAGTGTGGCCGTAGTTCCTGCGTAGAGGGCGTTGCCATAGTCCAGCGTGCTGCTGACGAGGGCCTAAGTGACCGTTCTTCTGGTTTCAGTGGGGATCCATCTGTAGATCTTGCGGAGCATGCTGAGGGTGCTGAAGCAGCAGGAGGAAATAACGTTGACTTACTGGGTCATAGAGAGCGTTGAGTCCAAGATGAACCTCAGGTTGCGTGCGTGGTGGGTGGGTGTCGGTGCAACTCCCCGTATGGTTGGCCACCAGGAGTCATCCCATGCGGAGGCGTTGGAGCCGAGGATGAGGATCTCCGCCTTGTCCAAGTTCAGTTTCAGCCGCTGGTCTTCATCCATTCTGCAACAGCCTTGATTCCCTTGTGTAGGTTGGATTTGCCGGTGTCAGGGTCCTTGGTGAGGGAGAGGATGAGTTGGGTGTCGTCGGCATGCTGGACGATGTTGAGGTTGTGTACTCAAAGGATGTTGGAGAGCGGTGCAATGTAGATGTTGAAAAGGGTCGGGCTGAGGGATGATCCTTGGGGTACGTCGCAGGTTATCGTGGTGGCTTCGCATCGAAAGGGGGGAGGCGGACTCTCTGGGTTCTGCCGGTGAGGAAGGAGGTGATCCAGTCCAGGGTTTGTCTCTGATCCCTGCGTCATGGAGGCGTGTGCACAGGATGTGGTGGCAGACGGTGTCAAAGGCGGTCGAGAGGTCCAGGAGGATGAGGGCCGCGGTTTTGCCATTGTCCAGTATGGTCTTGATGTCGTCAGTGGCGGCAATGAGGGCGGTTTTGGTGCTGTGATTGCTGCAAAAGCCGGATTGGGAGGGGTCCAGGACTTTGTTCTCCTCCAGGAAAAGGGTCAGTTGTCTGTTGGTGGTCTTCCCGATGACTTTTGCCGCGAACTGGAGCAGGGAGATGGGTCGGAAATTATTGAGGTCATTAGGGTCTGCCTTTTGTTTCTTGAGAAGGGCGTTGATCTCGGCGTGCTTCCAGCTCTCTGGGAAGGTGGCGGTCTTAAAGGAGCTGTTGATGATCTTTCGGAGTTGGGGTGCAATGATGGAGCTTGCCTTGTTGAAGATGTGGTGGGGGCAATGGTTGGAAGGTGAGCCGGAATGAGTGGTGTTCATGATTTTTATGGTGTCTTCGTCATTGACTTTGTGCCAGGAGAGTAGAAGGTCGGTGTGTTTGGTGGGTGTTGAGTCGGGGGTGTCAGCGTCTGCCGTCGGTTTCTGGGGGTCGAAGCTGTTGTGGATGTCTGTGATCTTGCGGTGGAAGAAGGCAGCCAGGGAGTCGCAGAGGTCTTGTGATGGTGGAACGTCATTGGAGCAGGAGCTGGGGGTGGCGAGTTCTTTCACGATGTTGAAGAGCTCTTTGCTGTTGTGTGCATTGTTGTCGATGCGTTCCTTGAAGGAGGTTCTTTTGGCAGAATGGATGAGTTGGTGGTGTTTACGTCTAGCGTTCATGAGGGTAGCATGGTTGTCTGGTGTCTGGTCATTGCGCCACTGCTTCTCGAGTCTTCTGCAGGTGTGCTTGAAGCTCTGGAGTTGGCGTTGAACCAGATGGCTCTTGTGTTGATACGCCTGTTGGATGGTTTCCTAATCGGGGCGAGGGTGTTGGCGCAGTCCTCGATGCATTGTCTGAAATTCTTGGCTGCTGCGTCGGTCTCGGAGGGCTCAGGTGGAGGGTCTCGGGCAAGTGTGGTGATGAGCTGGTCTTCAGTGACATTTTTCCAGCTGCGGTGTGGGATACGTTGCGGTTGGTTGTGTGCGGTGTGTTTCTCAACGGAGAAATGGATGCAGCGGTGGTCGGTCCAGTGGAGTTCAGTGGTGTGGATGAAGGTGACGTGGTTGCTGGCGGAGAAGATGGGGTCGAACGTGTGTCCGGCAGAGTTGGTGGGTGTCGTGACGAGTTGTTTGAGTCCGAGGTTGGCGAGGTTGTCGATCAATGTTGTGGAGTTGCTGTCATTGGCATTCTCGAGATGGAAGTTCAGATCTCTGAGGCGGATGTAGTCTGTGGAGGCGAGGGCATGCGTGCTGATGAGGTCGGCAATGAATTCGCTGAACTGTGGTCGGGGTCCCGGGGGTCGGTAGACGAGGGTTCCTCCGAGGGTGGTGTTGTGATCGACGTGGATCTGGAAGTGTAGGTGTTCAGCCATGCTGAGGGAGTCTTCGGTGCTGGTTGAGATTCTGATGGTGTTTCTGTGGACAATGGCGATTCCTCCTCCTGATTTGTTTTTGTTTTGTTCCCTGCGTGTGATCTTGTAGCCGTCCGGGATGGTTATGGCTATGTCAGGTGCCGAGGAGGTGCTTGCCCAGGTCTCCGTCAGGAAGGGGATGTCTGAGGTAGAGGAGTCGAGCAGGTCCCAGAGTTCGACGGCGTGTTTGTGGACTGAGCGGGTGTTGAGTAGTATGCAGCTGAGATGGTTGTGGCCTGCATTGCTGGGATCGGCAGGATGTGCAGGGGTGCGTTGGCTGGTGTAGCTGCAGTTTCGGCAAGTGAAGGGTCCTTGAGTTAGCTTTGGGGTGGCCTGGAAGCAGGTGGAATTTCGACCATTGTTGAGTGCGTGGAGGGTGTTTGAGTCGCAGCAGCGTCGGGTCTTGTGGTGGTCGCGGGGGCCAGGGGTCTTGTGCTGGGCGCAGTCCAGGCGCAGACGGGTGAAGACGGGCTAGCCTTAGGCGCGCCTTTGGTGCACCAGCGGCTTGACCGCGTCGCAATTGCCATTTAAGTAGGAGAGGGGCGAGCGGCTGGGGGGTGGGTCAGATTGCGGCGAGAAACTAACACAGTGGCAGCGCAATGGGCTACGGGGGCAGCTGGCAGCAAGCCAAGGAGACAGTGGAAAATCCAAGAAGGGGACAAGAGTAATAATAAAGGAGAAAGGGGTAAAAGTACAATTTAGAGGAGCAGGGAAGTGAGACAAGAAAAGTAAGAGGCACTCAGCAAGGAGGGGTCTCGAACCCTGCCTGGGTGGGACCTTAGTGCAGAGAGGAGAAAAGCGGCGCTGCGAGGGAAGAGCTGATCACTGACCGGGGGTCAGGGATCTAGCTCACACTCCCCACAGCAGTCGCCAGTTAAGTAGGGGAGGGGGAGGTGCGAGCAGCTGGGGGTGGGGGGTGGGAGCCTGGTATAGAGGGTAGTGATTAAGTAGAGAATAATTTAAATCTATCTAAATTAAACATTTCTATAGCCCAGGTCTCTTGGCAACATAACACTTCATAGTCAGATACCATACACAACAAGGCCTCATTTGTCAGTTTTTAGCGAATTCCCGCAAGGTTCATGAAGGGAGTCGAAGCCCCTTTTCCTTCCTATCAGTTGCATGAATATGGCCTAAGTTCAATATCTTGTCCTGAATGGTGTTATTTCCAGGTGCAGGGGAGAGGATGATGTAAACCGTAAACTGTTTGAAAATACAGTCTCTGCTCCTTTGCAAACGTGAAGTCGGGCTTGCTTTCTTTCTCCAACGATTGTTATTTTTGAATGTTGCAGAAGAAGATTGAGTGTGAAAAAATTAGGAGTTCAGTCATTCTATATCTGACAACTCAACAATTATGCAAGGGGAGGCAATTAACTGTTCAACTGATTTCAAGCCAGAGCTAGGCTTGGTGAATTCCTTGTCTAGAGAGATTGTTCAAAAGGAGGCCATAGAAGAATCCCTAAGAAAAGGCATACATCATGTCTCATTGGGTCACTTGGCAGTCTAGGCAATGTAGCAAAGAGCTCACCAGCCCCAGTTTTTGATAAATTCACCACTACGGAAGCTCCCTTCACTGATTTAGTTGAATGGCCTAACCATACAACTCTCTTAGCCGATAGAATGTCATCCATCAAATCATTCAGCCAGCCCTCATTTTTCTTCTACCAATGGGTAGCCTCAGACCCGGTGCATCCCCACCCACTCCTTCTCCAAGTAAAGGGAACCCGGCTAAAACAATAACATATGGGGTACATTCGGGAGCAAGCTGTAAATGGTGTGAACAATGCCTGCTCGTGGATATATTTGAGTGGGTGCTCTGGAAGTAACAGTGTTTGGTTGCAAAAAAAATAGGTCGCTGATGGAGGGTGATTGGGCAAATCAGAAGATGAGGGGTTTCGTATGTTATTATCAGATGATGGAGGTACACTCCTAACGTTAAGTGCGTACTGGTTTTGAGCCAAGAGCGATTGTCCTTATCCTCCCCTTTTTTATGCAGGGAATGTCTCTTTTTCTCCATTACTAGTTGAACTGGATATAACAGGTGAAGGGGGATTTTCCCAAATAGTAGACATTTCAAAACAGTCTTACCACACACAGATAAGCAGATTCCATGTTACGAATACACCTGCTGTTCCAGATGCACGGGAGGGGGTAAGGGGGCTGTCCTGAATTGTCTGGCCATGGATGGGTACAGACGAGCCCGCATTTGGCCCGGACACGTCCTGGGCTGTGGCATGTGTGGCAGGGGATTTAAAAGTGCACGTCGGTGCTCTGCAGCTCCTCCCCGCCTCTGGTGATGCTGGGCCTTAGAGTCCTGGCCCCTGGTGTCCTTGCTGCACATTCTGTGCTATGGGAGGATGAAGGGGATTTTAAAGCATGCGCTGGCACTCTGCAGATCCATCCTGCCTTGGGTGATGCTGGCCCTTAGAGTCCTAACCCTTACCATCCATACTGTGCGCCCCACGCTGCGGGAGTCAGCTAGGGATTCAAAAGCGCACTCCAGCAATCTGCAGCTCCCACCCAACTGGGGTGATGCTGGACCTTAGAGTCTTGGCCCCTGATATCCTTGAAATGCATCCCACGCTGCGGGAGGTGGCTAGGGTATTTTAAAGTGCATGTTGGTGCTCTGCTGCTCCTCCCTGCCTCGGGTGATGCTGGGCCTTGGAGTCCTGGCCCTTGGTGCCCTTGTTGCACGTCCTGTGCTGTCGGAGGTCGAAGGGGCTTTTAAAGTGCATGTTGGAGCTCTGCAACTTCACGCCACCTTGGGTGATGCTGGGCCTTAGAGTCCTGACCCCTAGCTTCCTTGTTGTGCATCACATGCTATGGGAGGCGGCATGGGATTTTAAAATGCACACTGGGGCTCTGCAGCTCCTTCCTGTCTTGGGTGATGCTGGGCTTTAGAGTCCTGAACCCTGGTATCCTTGGTGAGAATCTGTCAAAATACTGAGGGCCTCATTTATAAAAAAGTATTGAATTGCTGTGGTTAAACAGCAATGTAACATTTTAAGTGAGCCCTCCATGCAACACCATGAATGCGCTGTATTTACCGTATGGCACTCCATGGCGCAAAAATTGACAGATACGTCAGGAATCCTAACATATCTGTTGGCGCACAAATGGCACATTGCTGGAGTGTGTCTGGAAACAGATGCAACTCCAGCAATATGTCATTTCACATGGGACAAGCCCCAATTGAAAAGGCATGCGTTGTAGGAAGCTGGCTCTGTATATACTAGTTATCAACAGGAGAGGGAGGGATAAATGTGGAGAAAACACTCTTGGTCCCTCAATAGGTAGCATAAACAACAAAATATTGTGACTATTGCAACAGCAAGCAAGAGAGCATGGGAAAAAATGTATATACATTTTCTTAGATTTATATAGAAGGCCCTCACTCACCAACCTGGTTGGTGACATGCTTCATCATTGGGCCCCACCGGGCTTCAATGGCAGAATTACTGCGGAGCTGGTTTTTTGTTTTGTGAAGAGTGAAGGGATGACAGTGTGATTTCCTTAAAAATGTCTGGATTGTGTCACAAAAGGTTTTATTGACCAATCAGACATTACAAAAAGTAAGGTATAGTGGATCCCCAAAGGCTTGTAGAGGTAAAAGTAGATAATACCTTCTTCTCTATTTGTGGTAGTGTGGGCGAACAGTAAGGTGTTATCAGAGGGCAGTGTTAAGCATTTATTGTACACACTCAGGCAAGAAATGATATCACACACTCAAAGACTGAACTC
>NW_028246517.1:0-17590 GCF_964263255.1 Lissotriton vulgaris
TGGTCAACAGGAGGAAGTAACCAACCCCTTCAGTATTTAGACCATATGGCACATTCGTGTCCTTTCACCCTGCACTGGCATGCAATGGGGTGCCTAGCACAAACACAGACACCCCTGCATCATGGTGTAAGTGTGCCTGTGTTGCATTCAGAATTGTTTTAGTGCAGAAATGGGCCCCTTCCTGCACATAAACAATCCTTAGAGGCATATTTCTCAATCTATGTGTGCCACAGATTGAAGCACACATAGAAAGCGGCAGTGACTTGGATGACTTAAGTTATTTATCCTTGTTATTTAATTATATATTTATATAGCACACTACTACCCGAGGGCATCTAGGTGCTTGCAGCTCAACACACAGAACAACCAAGAGATGTTACCTCTCAGTTGTATGAAGAAAGGTTATAGGGTAAAAGCCAGTTTTTAAGTCCCTTCCTGAAGGAGAGTAGATCAGGGGAGTTTTTAAATTTTATTGGTGTCTCATGCCACCATCTGGTTGTAATAAGTGTGAAATTAGAAGCGATCTGTTAGGTAGACAGGACCAAGGTTATTTAAAGCCTTAAAGGCGATGCAGAGTGCCTTAAACTTGATTCGCTTCTCCATAGGCAACCTGGAGAAGGAGTTAATAGCATGTCTGACGATTAATATTTGGCAACGCCGAAGAGCAGCCGAGCTGCAGAGTTTTGGAGTACCTGCAATTTTGCCTCTACTGATTTGTTTACTCCAACCAAAATCCTGTTACAGTAATCGAGTGTAGATAGAACCAAAGCGGCCACCTCTGTTTTCTGTATTTCTATCGGGATAAATGGAAGAAATTTCCTAACGATTTTCAAAATAAAAGAGATTGACGAGGTGAGCATCTTTACATGATGTGAGAAGGATAAAGTATCAATGATGACTCCCAGGTTTTTTGCCTTGGTGACTGGGGTGGGAGAGATCCCCAACTCCGCGTGTCACCATTCTGAGGACCAGAACAATGTGTCTCAGCTGAAGAGTAGAACTTCTGTTTTATTTGAGTTCAATTTGAGGCAATTCTCTACCATCCAAACATCTACACATCTCATGCACTCCTTGCAGTGGGCTGTGTCATGGTTTTTGCTTGAGATCTATACAATAATCTGGGTATCATCTGCATATGATACTAAATCGAAGCCATGGGCTTTGACCAAGTGGGCCAGGGGTGGGATGTAGATATTAAACAGCAAAAACAACTGTTGATGGACAGAATGCAAAACAATGTCATACATTCACCCCAGTACAGAGATCTGGGCCTAAATCCATTGTTTTTGTGCTCACCATGCCATTTCAGTTTGAACCCAGCCATATGCAAATTAGTCTTGACCCTGTGCCCCATGGGAACGGTCCAGCCCGAACTGCCAGGCAAGGTCCTCCCTGGACTGGAAACAAGCATCCTAGGACCGAGTTCGGGCTTTCAACCCTCATCTGCCAGGATAGCTTGATTCCAGTGGCATGGAGAGCACAGGACTCACGTCTGAGCATACCCGTCCCTTTCAGGGTGACAAATGCAAAAACAGCAGTTGATGGACAGAATGCAGAACAATGTCATACATTCACCCCAGTACAGAGATCTGGGCCGAAATCCATGGTTTTTTCGCTCGCCATTTCAGTTTGAACCCAGCCATATGCAAATCAGTCTTGACCCTGTGCCCCATGGGAACAGTCCAGCCCGAACTGCCAAGTCCTCCCTGGACTGGAAACAAGCATCCTAGGACCGGTTTTGGGCTTTCAGCCCTCATCAGCCAGGATAGCTTGATTCCAGTGGCATGGAGAGCACGGGACCCACGTCTGAGCATACCCGTCCCACTCGGGGTGACAAATGCAAAAACAACAGTTGATATGCAGAACAATGTCATACATTCACCCCAGTACAGAGATCTGGGCCTAAATCCTTTGTTTTTTTGCTCGCCATTTCAGTTTGAACCCAGCCATATGCAAATCAGTCTTGACCCTGTGCCCCATGGGAACAGTCCAGCCCGAACTGCCAAGCCAGGTCCTCCCTGGACTGGAAACAAGCATCCTAGGACCGGTTTCGGGCTTTCAGCCCTCATCAGCCAGGATAGCTTGATTCCAGTGGCATGGAGAGCACCGGACTCACGTCTGACCATACCCGTCCCACTCGGGGTGACAAATGCAAAAACAACAGTTGATGGACAGAATGCAGAACAATGTCATACATTCACCCAGTAGAGAGCTGGGCCTAAATCCATCGTTTTTTTCTCACCATGCCATTTCAGTTTGAACCCAGTCATATGCAAATCAGTCTTGACCTTGTGCCCCATGGGAACAGTCCAGCCCGAACTGCCAGGCCAGGTCCTCCCTGGACTGGAAACAAGCATCCTGGGACCGGTTTTGGGCTTTCAGCCCTCATCAGCCAGGATAGCTTTGTAGATATTAAACAGGGTAGGGCTCAAGGATGAGCCCTGTGGCACCCCACATGGAAGCCTGAAACCCTGTGATTTAAAGCCTTCTACTTTGACAAATTGTTCTTGGTTTGACAAAAAAGATCTGAAGAGTCCAAGGGATGGGCCTACTATCCCTGTCTCTTGAAGCCGATTTAGTAGGATGCCGTGATCTACAGCATCGAAGGCGGCTGACAGGTCTTGTAATATCAGAGCTGCTGAGCCTCCATTGTCAACCGCATGTCTTCACTCTTACTCTTACTTTAGTCTTACTCTGTTGCAGTAATTAAGGCCAGTTCAGTGTTGTGCTTGATTCTAAAACCATATTGGGTGGAATCCAAAACATGGCTATTCTCAATAAAGTTTGCTAATTCTTGGTTCATATGTTTCTCCAAGATTTATGCTGGAAGAGATAGACGGGAAATAGAGTGGTAGTTCCCTGGGTCTGTTTTATCCAGAGTAGACTTTTTTAACAGAGGTAGAATAGATGTTTTTTTCCACCTTTTTGAAAACATCCCGAGTCAATGGTAGTATCAAGTACCTCCATGAGCGGGCGAGCAACTGTCTCCACTATCATATGGATTACTTTGGGAGGGCAGGAATCCAACGGGGAGCCGGATTTAGTGGCTAAGAGAAGTTTTAAAATGTGTTCATAGGAAATGTTGTCAAGTTGGCAAATCGGGGTGGATCAGATTCTGGGTGTGAGTTGAACACTGGTGAAGAAGAAATTACAACGCCTGTCGGTGCCTGTGAGCTCTGATTGTTGGCAGAGCTTAAGGCAAAGGTATTGTAAATAGTAAACACTTTATTGCAGAATGAAGACGCTAGGCTGTTGCAGAATGCTTGGTCTATGGTATTTTATTTAGTGTCCTGCAGGTGGCTTAATTTCAGCACCGTTGCAAATAGCTCTTTGGAGCTATTCTTTGCTCCTCCTATTTTTTCAGAGAAGTAGCAGATTTTAGTTTTTTGACTCAATTCTTTGTATTGTGCCAGTTTTATCTTGTATAATTCTTTCTCCCTAGGATAAAAGTGTTGGCAACAACACCTTTCTTGTCTGCGGCAGAGCCTTCTTGATAAACTAAGTTCCTCAGACAACCAGGGTTTGGTGGGTGCTGTCCTGGTAGTTTTCCCTACACTCCGAGAATAGTAGCTTGTACATCTGCAGTGATCCAATCATGATATTCTGATGCAGCTGCCTCTGAGTCTTGGGAGAGACAGGGTTTATTCTGATTCAAATGTGAGATAAAGTCTGTTTTATCTATAAGCTGCCACAAATATTGTTTTTGACTTCTAGTTAGGCATTGCTTAGGGGATGTTAAGGGGGGCAAGGTGAGATTTAACATCACTGCTGAGTGGTCGGACCAGTGGAGTTGTAGATTATTCTTATGTTTTAAGAATGGACAGTCTGTAAAGACAGCGTCCAAGAGGTGTCCAGCTCTATGAGTGGGCCCATCCACAACCTGCTATAGACCTACAATTCTCACCAGGTCTATGAGGGCCAGGGAGTTATTATCAGAACAGTTGTCTAGGTGAACATTGAAATCACCTAGAATAGTGTAATCTTGGGTATTCACCTTATGTTCCAGGAGCTGGCCATGGTTTGCTTAAAAGTAGTTCTGGGTCCTGGTGGGCGGTACACTAACTGATTGACTGCTAATTTAAATGAAAGCATCTCTGCTTCTGTGTAAGTGGAAATGTTTTTAAATGATGCTTTTAAGTGATCTCTATAGATTATTGCCAGACCTCCTCCTTTTTTATGCAAACAATCCTTCCTAGCTATTGCGAAACCTAGTGTGATAGCTATCACTAAGTCAGGCTCTAATGTTTCATCAGCCCAAGTTTCCCAAACAAAAATGAGGTCAAGGGCATATCAAGGGCATGTGAATCAACAAAATGCCCAAATTCATGTTTATGTTTGATTAAAGACCGTGCATGTACTAAGGCGCATGACAACTCTTGGACATGTTTTCTTTTCTTGAAAGCGAACTGATCCTCCCTTGTTCCTACAGGATGCTCTCTGTTGATTTTATTCATGTCAACGACAAAATAAATCTTACTTTTTGTATCTGTGAGTCTCATTTTAGAGCTTGGACATACCTGTGCCCCAGTATCAATAATGCTTCCCAAAATTGGCCCTGGACATTTATAAAGCTCAGTGGATAATCCCAGGAGCTCACCTCTGTTATACATATACATGGCAGCCATACTTGATACCAGAACCAGCAGCGTAGCTGACGCTGCGCGTGTCTTCTGCACGTCCACAACAGGGGTGCTTTATGTACCCTCCCCTCATGGAATCCAAAGTCTATAGCGCTAAACGCTCCAAAATGTTGGCCGTCAAACATTCGGCCCAGACTTCTGCCTGACTTGCCTGACTCTCTCCACTCAATCGGCTATGTCAGGAACCGTGGTGGACCAGAGAGTGGCACCCAGCAATCAAGTAGGTAAGATTTGTAAAAAGAAGTTAAAAGATCAAAATGTCAAACTTTTAAGAATGTCAGCAAGTGCTGAAGAACTGAGCAATAAATAGCTTTTTACACATCAACTGGGGAGGCATACCAATTTGACACATTCCCAGGTTTAGCTGGTTTAGTATACATGACATGCATCGTAAACCTTATGAGCTGCCTGTATACTGGGCCTTGGTGGAGCTCACGCAGTTCTGCTATGCAGAATTCTGTGGAGAGGCCCAAACACTTAGCAAGATTCAGTGGGATTCCGTGAACAGGCAACGCTGCTTTAACACGCCTGTTTGCGCTACGTCTTTGATGTTCAGTACCGCAAAACGTGTTCTCTCACTAGAAACTGCACACGAATGGTACCACACAGTTCGTATGGGTGCACCCATTTTATTTTCTGTTCTGTGCATGGTGCTGTTAAATACACCCATAATCTTTTCAATCCTTCCCCTATCCGACTCACCCTGCCCTCATTTTCCTTTATTGTATCAGTGTGTGGGTTTTTTGTGTGTACATTTTTTAGTTTTTCTTGACTTTTTATACGTTTTTTAAAAGACTTTAGGGCCTCATTTACAAAACAATTACGCAGCGTGGCACTGCAAGCCATTTTGCTGCGCTGAGCGGAGTCATTTTTAAAGCACATGGATGTTTTGTATTAATAACAATACTATGCATCCGTGTGCTATCCCCTCCTCTGGTGCACAACTGGCTGCCATGAACCAGTGCAGGCACCCTTGTGTCATGTTACAAGAGTGCCTGAATTGCAGGGATAGTTGTTTTTGTGCAGGAAGGGACACCTTCCTGCACAAAAACAATAATTGATGAAATTTTTCTCTTTATGCCGCACACATTGAAAGAGGATAAAACAAGGAGAAATAAAAGTATTTCTCTTTGTTGTGCCACTCCTATGCCTCCCCTAGAGAGGCATAGGATTCTGACGCATTCCCCGATTTGTAAAACTTTGTAAATCTGTGAATGTGTAAAGGTCCATTGATGTTACGTGGGGACACCCACAGGAATGGCCCATTTATGCAGAGTTGTGCATGATAGGGACCCTTATTTACAAGGCCATGAAAAGGCACGCAGGGTGACTTTACATGGCCTTGTAAATATAGGCAGACACAATGCGCTGCCGGTGTGTAAAAAAAAAGTGATGCACCAGCAGTGAAATGGCCTTTCTAAATGAAGCCCTTATATTGTTCTTTGTTCATTCTAATATTTCTTAATTCATTTTATTGACCACACAGTGCCATGGCAGAGCAGGGCGAGAGGGAGTGGGGGCACCAGTGCGGCCACAAAGGGGTACAGTCCTCCATAATTTTCTCCGAGATGGAGGTGGCTGCACTTGTTTTTCAAGTGCAGCACCACCTCCGCTCCATGCTGGAGACAGTTCTGAGAGTGCGTACGGCTTGCAGGAGCATTGGCTGCTATGTGGGAGGCTGCCCTGGTTTGTGCGCCAGATCTCCGGGGTCTAGCACAGATGCACTGCTGAGCCAATATCCTGGGCAGGGAACAGTACCTGCTCAACCTGCTGGGCATCAAGGTTGTGTCGCTCGGTGAGTAACTATTTATTTGTTGTGTTCTTTCTATGCTAATATTTATTTTCCAAATACAATGCTGCTCACACTCAGAGGTACGTTAAGCTTACATTACAAATATTAAGCGATACAAAAAGATGCTTGCAGCTATCTAATCGTACTCACTGGCGCTTGCTTGGGCTAATTATTTAAGAAAGCATGCAGACTCCTCTGTCCTGTCAGTAACATAGTAGTAGTAGTAGTAGTAGTAGTAGTAGTAATATCAGTGAGTTAGCATTCTCTGTGCCTTTCTTTATGTAGATCATACTGTCCCAAGCAATCACTCAGTTATATGTAGCATGCAGCTCTACATTGAAAAAAGATGGAGACTGAGTTGGCCCATCAAAGCGGGTGTAGATTGAGAATGAGATGAGAAGCAAAGATCCATCATTGCAATTCATTAGTAGTTCAAAAATGTATTTTAGGTTTAGGGAAATTTGGAGTAGGGCTTAGGTTTAGGAACTTAGGAATAGGTCAAATCAATATTAGTACTACAGGCAATCTGATTTAGAAAAGTACAATGTTACTGCATTTGCCTGTCAAAATATGTTTAGGTAGAAGATTTCCTATTGGGTCAGGGAGCCGGGGTGCCACCACAAAAGAATAATTATGGATTCAACCCAGATCTGCGACTGGGTGTGAGTGTCTGAAAAGTTTCAGCTCTCCGTCCATCGTCTCCTTGTGTTTGCTTTGTTCGCTCTAAGTTGGCAGGGTATGCCCAGACGTGGGTCCCTTGCTTCCTTTGCAACTGGATTAAAGCGAGCCTGGCTGATAAAGGGTGTTACTCAGAAACCAGTCCCAAGATGCTTGTTTCCGGTTCAGGGAAGACATGGCTTGGCAGGTCGGACTGGACTGTTGCCAAGAGGCACAGGGTCAAGACTGATTTGAATATAGCTGGGTCAGAACTGAGGTGACGAAGTGAGCTAAAGAATGATGATGGATTCAACCGAGATCTGTGACTCGGGGTGAGTATCTGAAAGGTTTTAGCGCTCCGTCCATCCTATCCTTGTGTTTGCCATGTTCACCCTAAGTTGGCAGGGTATGCCCAGACGTGGGTCCCTTGCTCACTCTGCCACTGGATTCTAACTAGCCTGATGAAGTGTTTTACCAAGAAACCGGTCCCAGGATGCTTGTTTCCGATTAAGGAAAGACCCGGCTTGGCAATTTTGGCTGGACTGATCCCATGAGGCACAGAGTCAAGACTGATTTGCATATAGCTGGGTCAGAACTGAGGCGACAAAGTGAGCTAAAGAATGATGATGGATTCAACCCAGATCTGTGACTGGGGGTGGGTGTCTGAAAAGTTTCAGCGCTAAGTCCATCGTCTCCTTGTGTTTTCTTTGTTCCCCACTAGTGCAGCGGCAGGTGGAAGTTCCACTATCGCCAGAACAAAGGCCAATTGGTCTGCTGGCCCCAGTCCTCCTGTTAATATTATTATTATTTCCCTAACTTTTACCGCTCCACGTTTAGAATAATATTTCCTTTTTTCTTTTACTGTGCCTTTCTCCTCATGTTTTCCAACTCCTCTCCATTCTATCTAATGTTTTTTCTATATTTCAAGTTTATGTAGTTGACTTGCTCCTATCTGTACTAGTCTGTCTGTAGCTTCCTTATTTCTGCTTTGTCAACAAGCTTCCTCTCTCCCTTTATATATCAGTCAGTCAGTCAAAATAGCTTTATTTTGATAATACATATCTTAAAAGCTGCACATTTTGCATAACATAATATAAATAAGATAAAATGCAATTTGTCATAAAACGGAATGCCATATTCAATGATCTCGAAAATTCATTTAAAAAATAGATAGATAAAAATAGCTATTTCAGTATAAGGACCATACAAACTTTAAAATCAGCAGACACGTAACGACAGTGCAGATTAAGAGTTAACATTCAGGTTTCTTAGTCTAAAACACCACGTCCATGTAAATAATTTAGCCAGTCCACAAACATAAAGTTCCCATGCATCAGTTCTCAAGATACGCAAAGCTACGAGTGCGCAGTTGGTTACAAATTGGTTTTTAACCATCGTTATCTCAGTACTTTGTAAGCTGGGCATACAAGCATGATATGTGGAATTGACTCAAGAATAGCCTCACATCTTGGACAGTAAGCAGGTGTCTGATAAGGAGGCCTCCATTTCGCAGTTTGTTCTTGTGTGGGCAGTGAACTTACACTAAACTGAAAGTAAAGAGCCCTGTCATATGGTTTCTGTATGATATCTAGATAGGGTTCTAAACAAGTGGAATGCTTGTGCTGCATAAACTCCTCTGTCAATCTGCCTGTTTTAGGATTATGGAAGTGATTCTTACTAACCCACAACCAATACGCCTTCTTGAGTTCTGCCTTCGGCAGGGAGGTTCTATTTTCCCATGCCTCTCTGAAGTCAAGATCGAACAAAAGTTTTTTGACATCTTTTAACCAATCAATCCTGTGCCACCCGTGCCGATCCATTATTTCACTTAGCCCTGCTGCGTATTTTGATTACTCTGGCGTCCGCCACAGGCGGGCCCACAGCAGAAGGGGGCAGAGTCTGGCAATGTCTCTGAACAGGTGGCGACCTAGATCATGCAATAGAGGCTTGGTAAGAGTCCTTTGGGGGAGCATCATCAGGAATTTATTTTCTGATCTGGTAATTTCCTCTATGTTAGTAAAGCCCCACAGTTCGGCACCATAGAGGGCCGAGCTAACTGCTCTGGCTGCATATATCGTGAGGGCGGGGGCCTTTCAGTATTGCCCCCACAACCATTTTATGATTCAGGATGCGGATGCCTAAATAATCAAATGTATTAACCCTCTCTAATAAGACTCCGTTCAATGAGGGAGAATCCCTAAATGACCTTGGTGGATTCAGTGTTAAGAACTTTGTTTTCGAAGTGTTAATGACCAGCCCTCTTAAGGTGCAAAATGATTGAAAACTATCTAAAAGGGTCTGCAGGCCCTTTGGGGTTTTTGAGATGAGGAGGGTGTTGTCAGCGAACAGGAGTAGGAATCCTTTTGCCCGCCAGGGCGGGAGCATCAGATGGTGTTCTTTGCAAAAACTCAACCACCCCATTCACATACAAAGAGAATAGGGTGGGAGATATTACGCAGCCCTGGCGGACGCCCCTGTTCACTGGAATTCGAGAGGTTTTCTGTCCCTGAGAGCCCAATCTCACTTGGGCGTAGTTGCCATCGTGGAGGCGAATTAGTACATCTAAAATATTCTTAGGGACCCCCTGCTCAGCCAGGACCCGCCACATTCGCTCACGAGGGACCAGGCCAAAGGCGGTCTTTAGGTCAATAAATGCGAGGTAAAGACTGCCTTTGCCTATCTGGACCACCTACCAATAAAGGAGGAGTAACCTGAATGCCTATTCAATCGTCCCAGTGCCAGCCCTGAATCAGGCCTGGTAATCAGAGAAGACTTTATGCTCATCAGCCCATGTCAGAATCCTCTCTAGCACCACCCGACCAACTACCTTTTGGATGGAGTCTATCAAGCTTATGGGTCGGTAGTTGGCTGGGTCATCCCTGGCTCATTTTTGAAAATAGGTACAACCTCAGCCCCCTTCCAAGAGTCGGGGATGGGACAGCTGTTATTGATGGCATTAATTAAAGGTGTGATAAGCTTTGTCCATTCTACAGGTTCGGCCCGGAGGAGGTCTCCAGGGAGTCCATCAGGGCCCGCTGCCTTTGCTGGGACTACTTGTTAAATGGCAGTTTCCTCCTCTGATTCCAAGAAGGGATCACTGTTAGAGGCGCCGGAGCCCGTGCTAAGTTCAATGGATAGGCCTTCACAGGGGTTTCCTCTGGGTCAGAATAAAGTTTCATAAAATGGTCATACCAGGTTTTGCATGGGATGTTGTTCGTGATTAACTCAGAGTCGGGTCAAGTTTTTCTCCTGACCAAATTCCAAAAGTGGTTGGCGTCCCTTTCCATACTGGCTATCTTTAGGGCTTATATTTAAGCAAATGGAATCCACAGAAGGTGTGAGGGTGATCCCTACAATGGTGGGGAGTACACCGTGTTTTTTAAATACCCCTCACATGCCAAAAGGACCATGTCTGAACTAGGGTGGCAGAGTGGGCTAAAGAACGGTGATGGATTAAACCCAGATCTTTTGACTGGGTGTGAGCGTTTGATTGGTTCAGATGATCCGTCCATTACCACCCCCTTTTGTACCATAGAAAAATTGTGAGGGCAGCAGCAACTAGACAAAAAATGTCATTCTATTCGTGATGGTGCTCCCTGTAAAAAGAAGAACGAAGACAAAACACACATAACTTTCAGACATAAAATATACGCTCTAGTTATGTATCCTTTAGAGTTTTTGGAGTCAGTAGTTGTTTATGAGCAAATGGGAAAGATACAAGTTTGTATTTAATTCATACTTGCTGCCAAAGTTAGGTTAGCATCATGAGCCTCCGAACGTTGGCGATCTGTAGTGCTTATTAGCACCCTGCAAAAATAAGGTTCAGTCCTGAAGCAAAGCTTACATACCACTTACTTGCAGATCTTCAATTTTGCAGTCACCAAGTCTTTACTCACTGTTACGAGGGATTTGTGCTCCCCACCATTGTAGCGATCACCCTCACACCTTCTGTGGATTCCATTTGTTTAAATATAATTGTATAGGGAGAACAAATCCACTTTCTATCTCTGTCCCCTCTTGCCATATTTATTATCTTTAGGGCTTGCCAGTGTTTTTCTTCCCACTCTTTCTTGGCTTTGGACACTACCAACTTGTATTCCCTTCTTGCTATTTGGATCCTGAGAGATGACTTACATTTGACGGCCATAATCAGGGCTTACTTTTTTGTCCACAGGTTTTCGTGTACCATGTGTTGCTACACTTCCTACGCAAAGTAGGATGCCCACAGCCAGAAGTCGTTTAGAAGAAGGTGCCCAGCATATTAATAGTTTTTCATGAATTAAGGGTATCTTCAAAGTACCGTCTGATTCAGCAAGCTCCACTTGCATCTCAGTTGATGCCTCTGCCAGAGTCTGTCTTAAGCCATGCAATTTTGTTTCATCTAAGGCGACTCTGTGCCATTTGAGAAATCTTCCACAATTCGAGGGGGGTTACTTGTGGAGATGGGATCGCCTATGTCCGTGTTTCCGAGATTAGGAAACCACAGAGTCTTTATGGTTAGACATAGTGGGTTATGATCGCTGTCAACAGTGGGTGTTATCACCATGTCTATTAACTATCTCCAAAGTTTACAATCTAGCAAGATGTAATCAATACGTGAAGAACAACCCACCCGGTTGTAAGTATGTGCCCCTGTTGGATCTGAAAGGGACCTACCATTAGTCACTCTCTGCCCATACTCTAAAGATAGGGAATTCAGCTGAATGGCTATTTGGGTCCACCTTTTAACCGGTGGTATGCTAAGTGGGGGGATTCCCCACTTTGCATCGTCATCTTCGATACCCAGCATGTCTTCTGCAGCAAGAGGCTCAAAAGTACAGTTAAGATCTCCTGAGTCCTGCTTCCAGGAAGTAATAGTCGGAAGAACAGCTAGAAAGTTCAGCTTCCAAACATGAGACTATGGGCGATTGGGCTCCTCCTTTGGTTCCTCTAACATAGATGTTAAAGATCTCTAGAGTTCTTCCCCCTTTATTTCCCCTGAGAGTAAGCCTTAAGAGGTCAGGAGAAGTACATCTATTATGGGTGATTGTACAGCCCAAAGAGATGCTAACCCATATAAGCAGTCCCCAAGAAGGGCGCCCTTTGCCTGACAATGTTGCTGGAATACAGTAAGAAATGTAACCCACTTTATGAAGGGGCACCTTACTCCATGTCTCTTGGAAAATGCAAATGGTGTGACCCTCAACAAAATTGTTCCAGTCGGGCAAAAAGAGATTTTTAGAAATGCCCGCTCTGTTCCAGGAAAGGATCTTAAGATTTAAGACATGATCCCTAGTGTGCTCCGGTTCACATGTTAGCTGAGCCTGGATGTGATGAGAAGCGACTATATGACTTGTAGCTATTAATGAGTTTGAGCTTGTGTCTACAGTCCTGATGGCGTGTGTACTTTGAGGTGTGCAGGGTGAGCCTGATGAGGGTATCATTTCCTGGTCGTGTGGACTGGATGGGACAACAAAAACAATGCTCACGGGAGCATGTTCGGCGTTTTGAGGATATTCAGTGAGATCTTGCACATTTTTTGCCAGTCAATCAATGTCATTTAATTGCGACCCCCTAGATGGTCTTTGCTCGAAAATCTCATCCCTGGCTCTTGCGGTGTCGACTGTTGGAAAACGTCTGATCTGTATACCCGAAGAGCCAGGTGGGCAAGTCCTGTATTCTAATGTTAGTAAGCCCTCAACCAAATGGTGAGTGGTCAATGTGCACTCGATTGTGTCTAATGGTTGGTCATGAAAAGAGTGCCTCGTAGCCTTGATAATGTCTTCTCTTATTAACGAGCGGCACCTCATCTTGTATATATCTTGTTGACTGGTACTATAAGACTAAGAGAACCAATTTTAGGACAGGTACACTACTGTGAAGATTGCAAGCCCAAGTAAGCTATTATACGCATGTCTGTTGAAAAGGCTTTCTTCTTCTTGCTCTTGCTCAAAAAGCATAACTAGAGAGTGGCTATTGCCATGGGTGGACCCCCTCTAATGTTGTGTAGGTATTATCATTCATTTATACAGTAGTAGTATACTAGCAGTATCGATGACAGTGCAGCATGCCTTGAAACTAGTATGAGGGCAGTTCCATTGCATGTGCCAATCAAGACCATATGTCCTTCATTGACTAATCATTCCACCCCTCCATTGCGCTCATTAATGCAAAGAAAGTTATTTAGATTTTTCCACACAAAGGGGTCGATTCCGATCCTAGAAAAAAAATGCCCGTACGATTCGTATCCGGAGCCCTCTCCGTACGAATCGTAAACATGCCGTACGACCCGACGAGTACGATCCAGAACGGGGTATGAAGATGCGATTCGTATGGTCCTCGTTAGGTAAGGGCGATTCGTACGGAAAAGCACACAATCACATACACACCGTACGGTCCGTACACCCCATGATCGCGGGGTACCGTTCGTACTCCTGCGATCATGGGGTGTACGCACCGTACCCCTGCGATCGCAGGGTGTACGCACTGTACACCCAGCGAACATGGGGTACGGTCCGTACACCCCATGATCGCGGGGTACTGTGCATACACACCATGATCGCAGGGGTACGCACCGTACCCCTTCGATCAATGGGTGTACTGACCGTACCCGGGGGGGCGTTCTGTACCTGTTTCGAGGCGAACTCTGCTTTTACAGCTGTTTTCAGCTCCCGAAGACAAAGGGTGGTACGGTGAGTACACTACACCAATCGTACTTGCTGAGTCGGAAAAACCAGCCGCAAACCATACGGATGTCACATACAGCGGGTTACAAGGGAGATTCATACGGGGATTTGATTCGTATGGTCTCTGTACGATTCATACGGAGTCCAGCTCCTGGTACGAATCGTACTTCGACGTACGTACGGGGGACGTTGCATGGTACGATTTGTACGGGAAAAACGCTCCGAACAGCTATTCGTAGCAGTTTTTCCCGAATCGGATACGACCCCGAAGTGTCTATTTGGATATTAAACTAGGATTTAATTTACAAGAAAACAAATATAATTTTCTTTTTAAACTGGTCCGATGAGTATTCTGCCTTAATTCCTTTCAGCCAGTTAGTGCATTTGCATTTTATGTAAGGCATGAATGGGTACAAAATGACTGTGACTATAATCACATCAAGTTTTAATGGTGCTTGGGGACCACCAATGTGCTGCTACTGTGCAGTATATAATTTTAAACAAGTGCTTTGCACAGAGCAGTGTTTACAATGAGTCTTTTTTTCATTCTTGATATAGCTACTCCTGCTGGTGGACTACCTACTAGGCAGAAGATAGCAGCCCAGCTGTGGTAGCAGAGGCTGGAGGCTATATGGGATGAATTTTAGTGGCTGGTGGTCCTGCAGGAGGGGGGGGAAGAGGAGGAGACAGCTGCCACTGCCCAGGACCCAAGTTCGCAGCCAGTGCCTTCAGCCTCCTGACAAGGACAATGCCTGCACCTCCGGCAGCTGACAGCCACCTGTCGCACCACCACTGCTGCCCACCCATGCTCAGACCACTTTTTCCAGTGTTGCATCCTGCTGTGGGTGGCACATCTAGAAAGTCCAACGGCACTCATTGAGGGGCCGTTCAAAATGATTTTGACCCACGTGCATTGCACTCTTCCTTAGCCCCTTTTTAATATTTGTTTTAGTGGGAGGGACTTGGTATGGATGGCCAGGGTGGGAATTGGGAAAGGAGTTGAGACTGGGACTTTTTTGCTGGACACTGGTTGTGGATGGGGACATTTGTTTGGGGAGAGGGGTGGGCCTGTTTTTGGTGGAAAGAGTGGATTGTATTTTTCAATAAAATTAAAGGGTATTCAATAATTATTTTGATTTATTTATGCCATTTATGCCTCCAATCAGTCAGTCAAAGCGTCTTTATTCAACCAAATTAAATGGTCATAAAGGCAAATATAATAAAACCACAATCACATTGAAAAACATAACAGTGCAGAAAATACAATAGATAAAACATATAACCATCTTTTTACAGAATGAGATAACAATAAGATAATTTATATTGCAAAATATGGTCATGTAAGATACTAGGCAATTCATAAGATCAATGTGGCCTAATCCACATGTTGTTTTTGCATTTGTCAACCCGAGGGGGAAGGGTATGCTCAGACGTGAGTCCCGTGCTCTCCACACCACTGGAGTCAAGCTATCCTGGCTGAAGACGGCTGATAGCCAGAAACCGGTCCTAGGATGCTTGATTCCGGTCCAGGGAAGACATGGCTTGGCAGTTCGGGCTGGACTGTTCCCATGAGGCACAGGGTCAAGGCTGATTTGCATATGGCCACATATGAACTGGGGTGTTGTGGAGTGCAAAAAAACGATGGATTTAGGCCCAGATCTCTGTACTGGGGTGAATGTATGACATTGTTCTGCATTCTGGTCATCAATTGTTGTTTTTGCATTTGTCACCCCGAGTGAGAAGGGTATGCTCAGACGTGAGTCCTGTGCTCTTCACACCACTGGAGTCAAGCTATCCTGGCTGAAGACGGCTGATAGCCAGAAACCGGTCCTCAGATGCTTGATTCCGATCCAGGAAAGACATGGCTTGGCAGTTCGGGCTGGACTGTTTCCATGAGGCACAGGGTCTAGGCTGATTTGCATATGGCCATGTCTGAACTGGGGTGGTGTGGAGTGCAAAAAAACGATGGAGTTAGGCCCAGATCTCTGTACTGGGGTGAATGTATGACATTGTTCTGCATTCTGTCCATCAATTGTTGTTTTTGCATTTGTCACCCGAGTGGGAAGGGTATGCTCAGACGTGAGTCCCGTGCTCTCCACACCACTGGAGTCAAGCTCAATCAATCACAGCATTTATATAGCGCACTACTCACCCGGAGGGTCTCAAGGCGCTAGGGGAGGGGGGGGTCCGCTACTGCTCGAACAACCATGTCTTGAGCTGCTTCCTGAAGGCGAGGTGGTCCTGGGTCAGGCGGAGGTGGGTCGGGAGGGAGTTCCAAGTCTTGGCGGCCAGGTAGGAGAAGGACCTTCCTCCTGCGGTGGCTCTACGGATCCGGGGGATGGCGGCGAGGGCGTGGCTGGTCGATCGAAGCTGGTGTGTGGGAGCGTAGAAGTTGAGGCGGCTGTTGAGGTATGCTGGTCCTTGGTTGTGCAGGGCTTTGTGTGCGTGGGTGAGGAGACGGAAGGTGATTCTCTTGTTGACCGGGAGCCAGTGCAGATCTCTCAGGTGTCCGGAGATGTGGCTGCGACGGGGGATGTACAGGATGAGTCGTGCTGAGGCGTTCTGGATCCGCTGGAGTCTCTTCTGGAGTTTGGCTGTGGTTCCGGCGTAGAGGGAGTTGCCGTAGTCCAGACGGCTGGTGACGAGGGCCTGGGTGACCGTCTTCCTGGTCTCGGTGGGGATCCACCGGAAGATCTTACGTAGCATGCGCAGGATGTTGAAGCACGACGAGGAGACGGCGTTGACTTGTCTGGTCATGGAGAGGGAGGAGTCCAGGATGAAGCCTAGGTTGCGTGCGTGGTCTGTTGGTTTGGGTGCGATGCCCAGGGCGGGGGGCCACCAGGAGTCGTCCCAGGCGCAGGGTGAAGATCCCAGGAAGAGGACTTCCGTCTTGTCCGAGTTCAGTTTCAGGCGGCTGCTCATCATCCACTTGGCTACGTCTGTCATCCCTTCGTGTAGGTTGGCTCTGGCGGTGGCGGGGTCGTTGGTGAGGGAGAGGATCATCTGGGTGTCGTCGGTGTAGGAGATGATGTTGAGGTTGTGCTGGCGTGCGATGTCTCCGAGGGGGCTCATGTAGACGTTGAAGAGGGTTGGGCTGAGCGAGGAGCCTTGAGGAACGCTGCAGATGACTTCGGTGGCTTCTGATCTGAACGGGGGGAGGCGGACTCTCTGCGTCCTTCTGACGAGGAACGAGGTGATCCATTCCAGTGCCTTCTCCTGGATTCCGACGTTTCTGAGGCGCTTTACTAGGGTACAGCTATCCTGGCTGAAGACGGCTGATAGCCAGAAACCGGTCCTAGGATGCTTGATTCTGGTCCAGGGAAGACATGGCTTGGCAGTTCGGGCTGGACTGTTCCCATGAGGCACAGGGTCAAGGCTGATTTGCATATGGCCATGTCTGAAGTGGGGTGGTGTGGAGTGCAAAAAAAATGGATTTAGGCCCAGATCTCTGTACTGGGGTGAATGTATGACATTGTTCTGCATTCTGTCCATCAATTGTTGTTTTTGCATTTGTCACCCCGAGTGTGAAGGGTATGCTCAGACGTGAGTCCCTTGCACACTTTGCCACTGGATTCAAGCAAGCCTGGCTGAAGACAGCTGGAATGCCAGAAATCGGTCCTAGGAAGCTTGTTTCCGGTCCAGGGAAGGCATGGCTTGGCAGTTCGGGCTGGACTGTTCCCATGAGGCACAGGGTCAGACTGATTTGCATATGGCCATGTCTGAACTGGGGTGGCAGAGTGGGCTAAAGAACGGTGATGGATTAAACCCAAATCTGTTGACTGGGTGTGAGTGTTTGATTGGTTCAGATGCTCCGTCCATCACCACCCCTTTTTGTA
>NW_028246518.1:0-17536 GCF_964263255.1 Lissotriton vulgaris
GTTGAGCGCACACAAGCAGAAGGGCCCCACGCAGCACTCAGCGAGTGTGGAGGGGTGAGCTTTGGTGCAAGTGGAGCTCGGGGCTGGGGCTTCTCAAACCCCGGTGTACAGCTTCGAGGGTCACTCGTGGGCCGCACGGTCAGCGTCTCGTGGCCTTTTCAAGATGGCGTGCCCCACGCTTCCGGTCGCCTCCACGGGTCTCAGCTCTGCAGGGACTGTGGATCGGGCAGGTAGAAGGCAGGCAAGCTTGATCTCGTCGATCTCTGTCGCTCGAGTTCCGGCGGGAACTGCAACAAAGCAAGGGTCGAGGGCTGGATGGTGCCTGTTTGCACAGGGTGGTCACTCCTTGACCACAAGGGAGATTCTTCAGTCTTCTCACGTCGTGTAGAAAGTCGAAGGGTCCAGATTTCGTTTCTTATGTTTCTTCAGGATGATCTGAGGTCCGTTGGGACTGCTCCCCCTCTTATTCGAATCTAGGGGGTTGGACATCCTGCTAGGTCCCCTCCTATGGGTGGGACCCAGGAAGGGGGTGGTTACACCCCTCTCCTTTGATCCTGGCCGCGCTGGGACAGGGGCTGGGAGGCCCCAGAACCGGTTTGGCCGGATCCTGCAAGGGGCAGCCTTGTGCTCCCCAGGCAGTGTCTGGTTTCATTGAAACCTCCCTACTCCAATCCACTATCTCCTGTCTGGGGTGGTTTGACACCGCCCTGTGACAGGAAACTCTTTGTCCAGGCCTCCTCTGCCGGGTTTCGGTCAGCAGCAGGAGGTCAGACCCGTGTCTGTGGCAGGGGCATCCATTTTGTGGATCTGAGGCTCATTTTAAATCAACCGCGTTTCAGTAAAGTAACATGTCTTCTCCCTCTAGAAGGGTGGAATGCTATCCCCGTCGCCAGAACTGGCGAGGGGATAGTATTCCAATTCGTATGACACCTTACACGACATGTTTTGATAAAGCCAAACCAAAGTTGCTATATAACCGCGAGGATTATAATGCGCTTAAGAGTATATGGTATGGCATTATCCCGGATCAGCTTAGGGAGTTGTTCCCGACAGCTGCAGACAGGCTCAGCTCACGCCAGAGCACCATCTCACATAAAACCACGCACTCTGCCCCCAGGATTGATGAGGCCTTCCATAGGAGTGGCTTACAGGCTATACATGTGTCCAGATATAGGTTTAGATATAGGTATACTATATCTAAGCAAGGGGTGATTTACACCCACTTGCCCCAGCTGAGTGTTCAGCCAGTTGTGTCAATTTAAGAACCAGCCAGGGGTGGCAAAAGCTATGCTTCAGCCCCTGGTAGGCCTTGGTGGCACCTATGCCCTGGGCACCTATAGTGCATGGTACAGGGGCTGACAAGGAGTCCATTTCCAATTGTGGTATGTACCTATAGCACATGTATTATGAATTTAGAGAGAGAACAGCAGGCTGGGGGTCTGATTAGCAGGCCCACAGCCTCAGTAAGTCGAAAACCAGTGAAGCAAAAAGCAAAAATTGGGGTGACCATAGGATAGCAGACCCTACTCTCCTACATAACCCCCCCCCAAACGCAGGGACATTAAACTTAACCTTGACCAGATAAGTCTTCATGTTCTAAGTGGAAGTACCGGGAGAGACCATCTGCATTACCATGGTCAGTCCCTGGGCGGTGCTCCACTGTAAAGTCCATCCCCTGTAGGGAAATGGACCACCTGAGCAGTTTGGGATTTTCACCCTTCATCTGATTTAGCCACAAGAGGGGCTTATGGTCTGTCTGAATTAGGAAGTGAGTACCAAACAAGTATGGCCTCAACTTCTTCAGGGCCCAAACCACAGCAAAGGCCTCCCTCTCAATAGCTGACCAACGTTTCTCCCTGGGGGTCAGCCTTCTGCTAATAAAAGCAATGGGCTGGTCTTGACCATCTTGATTAAGTTGTGAAAGCACAGCTCCCACCCCCAACTCAGAAGCATCTGTCTGTACAATGAACTGTTTGGAGTAGTCAGGACTCTTCAGGATAGGTGCAGAGCACATGGCCTTCTTCAGGTCATCAAATGCCTTTTGACAGCTAACTGTCCACTGAACCTTTTTGGGCATCTTCTTGGATGTCAAGTCATTCAATGGTGTCACAATGGACCCATAGTTCTTTACAAATTTTCTGTAATACCCAGTCAGGCCCAAGAAGGCTCTGACTTGTGTCTGGGTAGTTGGAGGAGTCCAGTCCTGTATGGTCTGGATCTTGCTCTCCAGTGGTTGAACTTGACCCCCACCTACTAGGTGGCCCAAGTACACAACCTTGCTCTGCCCTATCTGGCACTTAGTAGCCTTGATAGTCAGGCCTGCCTTTTGCAGGGCCTCCAGAACCTTCTTCAGGTGGATCAGGTGATCCTCCCAGGTGGAGCTAAATACAGCAATATCATCTAGATATGCTGCGCAAAAGTCATCCAACCCAGCAAGGACTTGGTTCACCAACCTTTGGAAAGTGGCAGGTGCATTCTTCAAACCAAAGGGCATTACCACAAACTGATAATGTCCACTAGGGGTAGAGAATGCTGTTTTGGCTTTTGACTCTTCAGCTAGTCTGATTTGCCAGTAGCCAGCTGTCAAATCAAATGTGCTCAGAAACTTGGCAGAAGCCAATTTATCAATGAGCTCATCTGCTCTTGGAATGGGATGAGCATCTGTCCTAGTGACAGCATTGAGACCTCTGTAGTCCACACAAAACCTCATTTCTCTCTTCCCATCTTTGGTATGAGGTTTTGGCACAAGGACCACTGGGCTAGCCCATGGGCTCTCTGATGGCTCAATCACTCCAAGCTCCAACATCTTTTGCACCTCAGCCTTTATACAATCCCTGACATGGTCAGGTTGCCTGTAGATCTTATTCTTCACAGGCAGATTGTCACCAGTATCCACCTCATGGGTGCACCAGTTAGTCTGACTGGGTGTGAGTGAAAACAATTGTCTGTGGGCCTGCAACACCTGTCTGCAGTCCACCTGTTGCTGCTCAGTGAGGCTGCCTGCCAAGGCTACTCCATCAACTGAACCATCATCAGGGTTCTGGGAAAGCAGGTCTGGGAGAGGGTCACTCTCTTCCTCCTGTTCCCCATCTGTGGCCATGAGGAGACTCATGTCCTCCCTGTCAACAAATGCTTTCAAACGATTGACATGGAGCACCCTGTGGGGGCTCCTAGGGGTGCCAAAGTCAACCAGGTAGGTGACTTCTCCCTTCTTTTCAATGATAGGGTAGGGTCCAGTCCATTGGTCCTGGAGAGCTGCTGGCCCCACTGGGTCCAACACCCACACCTTCTGCCCTGGCTGGTACTCAACCAGAACAGCCTTTTGGTCATGCCAGGCTTTCTGTAATTCCTGACTGGCCTCAAGGTTTTTGGATGCTCTCTCCATGTATTCAGCCATCCTGGAGCGGAGACCAAGTACATAATCCACAATGTCTAGTTTAGGCTTTTTGAGAGGTAACTCCCATCCTTCCTTCACCAAACTCAATGGACCTCTTACAGGGTGGCCAAACAAAAGTTCAAAAGGGCTGTAGCCAACCCCCTTCTGTGGGACCTCTCTGTAAGCAAAGAGCAAGCAGGGTAAAAGGATGTCCCATTTCCGCCTAAGCTTCTCTGGTAACCCTTTTATCATTCCCTTTAGGGTCTTGTTGAACCTTTCCACAAGCCCATTGCACTGTGGATGGTAGGGTGTGGTAAACTTATAGTTTACTCCACACTCTTTCCACATTGCTTTTAAGTATCCAGACATGAAGTTAGTACCTCTGTCTGAAAGAACCTCCTTTGGAAAGCCCACTCTTGAGAAAACTGCAATGAGGGCTTTTGCCACCACAGGAGCTGTGGTGGTCCTCAGGGGAATTGCTTCTGGGTACCTGGTGGCATGATCCACTACCACCAGTATAAATCTGTGCCCAGATGCTGTTGGAGGATCCATGGGACCCACAATGTCTATTCCAACTCTTTCAAAGGGTACCCCCACCACAGGTAGTGGTATCAGGGGGGCCTTTGTTGTGCCACCTGACTTACCACTGGCTTGGCAAGTGACACAGGAGCGACAAAACTCCTTGACATTTTCTGACATGTGAGGCCAGTGAAAGTGTGGAACAAGCCTGTCCCAAGTCTTATTCTGGCCTAAGTGTCCTGCAAGGGGAATATCATGGGCCAAGGTAAGAAGGAAGCCCCTAAACTTCAAAGGTATAACCAACCTCCTGGTTGTGCCAGGCTTGGGGTCTCTAGCCTCTGAATAAAGGAGTCCTTCATCCCAATACACTTTATGGGTACCTTGAGCATTCCCTGCAGCCTCAGCAGCAGCTTGCTGTCTGAGGGGTTCAAGTGAAGGGCAATCTAATTGGGCCTGCCCCAGGTCTGCCCTTGAGGGTCCCCCTGTCCCCAGAAACTCAACCTGATCAGGTTCAAGCTCCTCAGAGACAGTCTCCTCTTGGACTGCAGAATCAGTTTCCTGTGAAACCTGATCCTCAACCTGGGGCAAGTGGGAAGGCACAGCCTTAACCCTCTTGCTCCTTCTCTTGGGTTGTGGTTGGTCTATTGTTTCAAGATCCACCACTGGTTCAGGAAGGCACTTCTTAGCCTGAGACCTTGTCACTGCAAGGACATGAGCTGAAATCCCTAGCATTTCTGCATGAGTCCTGTACTCCACTTCTGACCAAACTGAGCTTTCAAGATCATTGCCTAACAGACAGTCTACTGGGAGGTCTGCACTCACAACAACTTTCTTTAGGCCATCTACCCCTCCCCAGGAGAAGTTCACAACAGCCACACTATGGGAAGTAGTGGAGTTGCTTGCATTGGTCACTAGGTAACTTTCACCTAGTACAATTTGTCCAGGGTCCACAAAGCCAGGTGCCACCATTGTGACACTGGCACAAGTGTCCCTGTAGGCCTGAGCCAGTTTCTCATTAATTAAGGGAGTCTGCCTATATTTGCCCAGGTTACTGGGGCTTACTGCAGTGGGCAAAGATATGTCCACATCATATAGGAGAACTGCCAGATTCCACTTCAGTACCCAGGGTCAACCCTACTAAACCCTTTGGCTGTGTACCACCACTGCTGACTGTACTAGGGGGTGCAGTTGCTTTAGGAGCTGCAGTGGTGGGGACTGGATTTTTCTTAGTGCATTCACTGCCCCAGTGTGAAACTGATTTGCAGGTATTACACCAAGGTTTCTTTGGGCCATCGTTCTTCTTTTTCTTGTTTCCATTTTGGGAACCCCCCTCCTTATTGCTAGTTTGGGGGCCTGAAGACTTCTGGTCCTTTTCTTTATCTTTCTGATTCCCACCCTTCTGGTCTGTTTTCTTCTGGTCACCTTGGTTCTGGTTTTTCTGCTTAATCCTTGTTCTGACCCATTTGTCTGCCTTCTTTCCCAATTCTTGGGGAGAGGTCAAATCAGAGTCAACAAGGTATTGATGCAACAGCTGGTTCTGACAGTTATTAAGGATCTGTTCTCTCATCATAAGATTGTACAATCCTGTATAGTCTGAAACTTTACTTCCCTGCAGCCAACCCTCCAGAGCCTTAGTGGCACAATCTACAAAATCAGTCCAGTCCTGAGTCTGTGCTTTTTGGGTGTCTCTGAACAACAACCTGTATTGCTCAGTGGTTAGGCCAAACCCTTCAATAAGAGCACTCTTCAGAACAGAGTAGTTTTTGGCATCCTCAGGTCTAACAGTGAGGAGCCTGTCCCTCCCTTTCTCAGAAAAGGAGTACCATAAAATTGCTGCCCACTGATCCTCAGGGACCTGCTGTACCATGCAGGCCCTCTCAAGAGCAGTCATCCATTTGTGGATATCATCCCCTTCCTTGTAGGGGGGCACAATTTTTGTCAGGTTTCTATTGTCATAGGCCCTGTCTTTTTCTTTAGGAACTTTGCTGCCACCAGTGGCATCTAAGCCACTTATTTTCTGTTCCCTAGCCAAGGTAAGTTTAGCTTGAGCTAAGGTCAGTTTAGCTTGAGCCAGAGCTACCTCCTCCCTCTCTATCTGGAGTTGGACAGCCCTCATCCTGGCCCTATGCTCTTTTCTCTGGGAGGAAGTCATTCCTCTTTGAGATTCTCTTGAGGCACTAGAAAGGTGAGAGTCCCTTGACAGAGATCTCTCCCTTCTATTACCTGGGAGAATTTGGTTATGAGATCTGGAGTGGTGCTGGCCCTCTCCATTCCCATGTAGGTCCAAGTTGGCCTGGTTAAGCCTGGCAACCTGTACCTGGTTTCCCTGCTGATCCTGATCTTCAGGCTCTTCTACATCAGAGCCTTCCTCTTCCTCTTCCTCCTCCTCTTCTTCTGGAAGATTCTCATTCTCAGGGGAGTTTATCCCTTCCTCTGTTTCTAAGGGAGTCTGACTCACCTTGTCTAGGTCATCCTTTTCTAGGAGAGCTATTAGGGAAGGAATGGTAGGGCCTCTGCCCTTTTTTAGCCCCCTGGCTGTGCACAAGGCACTCAGGTCTTTGTGGCTAAGGTTGTCATATCTGGATGTTGTCCCTATAGGATCAACTTCTACAGGAGCAGAGCCTGAGGCTCTACCTGTATCAGACATGACTGCTAGTGAGGTGTAAGTGGTGCACTTACCTACACTAAGTGGTTTCCTACTGTACCTTGCTAGTGAGTTGTAGTCAGGGTGTGCTAATCCCTTTAATCTACAACTACTAAGTTCAGTAGAACTTAATATGCTAAGCTTTTGATTTATATGTACCTAGAGGTACTTGATGTGATCTTTCAATTTGATAAAGATTGCAATGGTAAAACAAACAGCAAGCTCAAATCCGCACCGCTGCACACCAATGTGAGAAGTTGGCCTGATAGGTAGTGTTTCCAATTCTGGAACCACTGGTTATCAGTCCAAACAAACCCCAAAGATGTCAGGTTGTAAGTCAACCTTGTAGACAAGCTATCCTAGTGGTAGCATGGACTAAGCAGCCTTAAAGGCTTAACTTAAGAGGTCGTGTTAAGCGAGCTGTTTTACCACATACAATCCTGTAATCAAATGAAAGGACACCACACAAGTATATATTATAAAAATATATGTATTTATTACTAAATTACTCCCCAGTACTCTTTATGAGGAAAGGGGCACAAGCGTTAAATCAAAAGCACTGTTACACATATAAAGTTGCACGTTTATGGATGAGGGCGGGTGGCCACTCAGACCATATATCAAAAAAGTGGTATAAGTAACACTTTACGAACAATGGTTAGGCCTAGGGCCTAGAGATTCGCTGGGAGCAGTCAGGACAAGCAATGAAGAAGTCGGGAGTAGCCCACAGGAGACGGGTGCAGCACGGAAAGTGCGGCGCGCACCAATGCACTGTCAATGGTGCGTAAAAGTCAGTTAAAGTGAATAAAAAGATACTTCCGCTGAACCTAGGAACACAAAACTTTAGACACAGACCCTAGAGGTGTGTACCAGTGTAAAGACACCGGCGTTGCAAAGTTACCTCACCCACAGGCCGTGGGTGCACAGGGTCGAAGTGGCGTCGGGTTCTGTCACGCAGGTTCTGGGTGCTTGGAGCTGTTGCAGCTGCAGGCGCTGTGAAGCAGAAGTGTCCGGTGCGATCCAAGGGTGGATCGATGTAGAAAAATACCTGAAAGCAGAGGGGACAGAGTCTGGGTCACTCAGCAGTGACCAGGGTGGAACCAGGACGGAACCAGGCAATGTCGGGCGCAATCAGGCGGTTGTCGATAGGCTTCTCTCCACTGTCACGTGGGCTCTGGGGCATCTGCGACGTCCAGGAGCAGGTCACGATCTGTCCCACGTAGGCTCTCGCCGTCAGCACCGTCGGCTTGAAGATTGTAGCAAACAGCACTTGGCAAAAGCAATCCACGCGGAACCGGGAGATTGCTTATCACTCGAACCAGGAGGGTCAGAGTGGGTGCTCCTTTTCACAGGAGCTGGTGCAGATCTGGAGCAACCAGAAAAGCAAGTCGGATTTCAAAGTTCGTCGGCACAGGGGCCACAAGCCAGCTGGCAAGTGACCGGGCCAACGCGTCGAGCGCACACAAGCAGAAGGGCCCCACGCAGCACTCAGCGAGTGTGGAGGGGTGAGCTTTGGTGCAAGTGGAGCTCGGGGCTGGGGCTTCTCAAACCCCGGTGTACAGCTTCAAGGGTCACTCGTGGGCCGCACGGTCAGCGTCTCGTGGCCTTTTCAAGATGGCGTGCCCCACGCTTCCGGTCGCCTCCACGGGTCTCAGCTCTGCAGGGACTGTGGATCGGGCAGGTAGAAGGCAGGCAAGCTTGATCTCGTCGATCTCTGTCGCTCGAGTTCCGGCGGGAACTGCAACAAAGCAAGGGTCGAGGGCTGGATGGTGCCTGTTTGCACAGGGTGGTCACTCCTTGACCACAAGGGAGATTCTTCAGTCTTCTCACGTCGTGTAGAAAGTCGAAGGGTCCAGATTTCGTTTCTTATGTTTCTTCAGGATGATCTGAGGTCCGTTGGGACTGCTCCCCCTCTTATTCGAATCTAGGGGGTTGGACATCCTGCTAGGTCCCCTCCTATGGGTGGGACCCAGGAAGGGGGTGGTTACACCCCTCTCCTTTGATCCTGGCCGCGCTGGGACAGGGGCTGGGAGGCCCCAGAACCGGTTTGGCCGGATCCTGCAAGGGGCAGCCTTGTGCTCCCCAGGCAGTGTCTGGTTTCATTGAAACCTCCCTACTCCAATCCACTATCTCCTGTCTGGGGTGGTTTGACACCGCCCTGTGACAGGAAACTCTTTGTCCAGGCCTCCTCTGCCGGGTTTCGGTCAGCAGCAGGAGGTCAGACCCGTGTCTGTGGCAGGGGCATCCATTTTGTGGATCTGAGGCTCATTTTAAATCAACCGCGTTTCAGTAAAGTAACATGTCTTCTCCCTCTAGAAGGGTGGAATGCTATCCCCGTCGCCAGAACTGGCGAGGGGATAGTATTCCAATTCGTATGACACCTTACACGACATGTTTTGATAAAGCCAAACCAAAGTTGCTATATAACCGCGAGGATTATAATGCGCTTAAGAGTATATGGTATGGCATTATCCCGGATCAGCTTAGGGAGTTGTTCCCGACAGCTGCAGACAGGCTCAGCTCACGCCAGAGCACCATCTCACATAAAACCACGCACTCTGCCCCCAGGATTGATGAGGCCTTCCATAGGAGTGGCTTACAGGCTATACATGTGTCCAGATATAGGTTTAGATATAGGTATACTATATCTAAGCAAGGGGTGATTTACACCCACTTGCCCCAGCTGAGTGTTCAGCCAGTTGTGTCAATTTAAGAACCAGCCAGGGGTGGCAAAAGCTATGCTTCAGCCCCTGGTAGGCCTTGGTGGCACCTATGCCCTGGGCACCTATAGTGCATGGTACAGGGGCTGACAAGGAGTCCATTTCCAATTGTGGTATGTACCTATAGCACATGTATTATGAATTTAGAGAGAGAACAGCAGGCTGGGGGTCTGATTAGCAGGCCCACAGCCTCAGTAAGTCGAAAACCAGTGAAGCAAAAAGCAAAAATTGGGGTGACCATAGGATAGCAGACCCTACTCTCCTACATAACCCCCCCCCAAACGCAGGGACATTAAACTTAACCTTGACCAGATAAGTCTTCATGTTCTAAGTGGAAGTACCGGGAGAGACCATCTGCATTACCATGGTCAGTCCCTGGGCGGTGCTCCACTGTAAAGTCCATCCCCTGTAGGGAAATGGACCACCTGAGCAGTTTGGGATTTTCACCCTTCATCTGATTTAGCCACAAGAGGGGCTTATGGTCTGTCTGAATTAGGAAGTGAGTACCAAACAAGTATGGCCTCAACTTCTTCAGGGCCCAAACCACAGCAAAGGCCTCCCTCTCAATAGCTGACCAACGTTTCTCCCTGGGGGTCAGCCTTCTGCTAATAAAAGCAATGGGCTGGTCTTGACCATCTTGATTAAGTTGTGAAAGCACAGCTCCCACCCCCAACTCAGAAGCATCTGTCTGTACAATGAACTGTTTGGAGTAGTCAGGACTCTTCAGGATAGGTGCAGAGCACATGGCCTTCTTCAGGTCATCAAATGCCTTTTGACAGCTAACTGTCCACTGAACCTTTTTGGGCATCTTCTTGGATGTCAAGTCATTCAATGGTGTCACAATGGACCCATAGTTCTTTACAAATTTTCTGTAATACCCAGTCAGGCCCAAGAAGGCTCTGACTTGTGTCTGGGTAGTTGGAGGAGTCCAGTCCTGTATGGTCTGGATCTTGCTCTCCAGTGGTTGAACTTGACCCCCACCTACTAGGTGGCCCAAGTACACAACCTTGCTCTGCCCTATCTGGCACTTAGTAGCCTTGATAGTCAGGCCTGCCTTTTGCAGGGCCTCCAGAACCTTCTTCAGGTGGATCAGGTGATCCTCCCAGGTGGAGCTAAAGACAGCAATATCATCTAGATATGCTGCGCAAAAGTCATCCAACCCAGCAAGGACTTGGTTCACCAACCTTTGGAAAGTGGCAGGTGCATTCTTCAAACCAAAGGGCATTACCACAAACTGATAATGTCCACTAGGGGTAGAGAATGCTGTTTTGGCTTTTGACTCTTCAGCTAGTCTGATTTGCCAGTAGCCAGCTGTCAAATCAAATGTGCTCAGAAACTTGGCAGAAGCCAATTTATCAATGAGCTCATCTGCTCTTGGAATGGGATGAGCATCTGTCCTAGTGACAGCATTGAGACCTCTGTAGTCCACACAAAACCTCATTTCTCTCTTCCCATCTTTGGTATGAGGTTTTGGCACAAGGACCACTGGGCTAGCCCATGGGCTCTCTGATGGCTCAATCACTCCAAGCTCCAACATCTTTTGCACCTCAGCCTTTATACAATCCCTGACATGGTCAGGTTGCCTGTAGATCTTATTCTTCACAGGCAGATTGTCACCAGTATCCACCTCATGGGTGCACCAGTTAGTCTGACTGGGTGTGAGTGAAAACAATTGTCTGTGGGCCTGCAACACCTGTCTGCAGTCCACCTGTTGCTGCTCAGTGAGGCTGCCTGCCAAGGCTACTCCATCAACTGAACCATCATCAGGGTTCTGGGAAAGCAGGTCTGGGAGAGGGTCACTCTCTTCCTCCTGTTCCCCATCTGTGGCCATGAGGAGACTCATGTCCTCCCTGTCAACAAATGCTTTCAAACGATTGACATGGAGCACCCTGTGGGGGCTCCTAGGGGTGCCAAAGTCAACCAGGTAGGTGACTTCTCCCTTCTTTTCAATGATAGGGTAGGGTCCAGTCCATTGGTCCTGGAGAGCTGCTGGCCCCACTGGGTCCAACACCCACACCTTCTGCCCTGGCTGGTACTCAACCAGAACAGCCTTTTGGTCATGCCAGGCTTTCTGTAATTCCTGACTGGCCTCAAGGTTTTTGGATGCTCTCTCCATGTATTCAGCCATCCTGGAGCGGAGACCAAGTACATAATCCACAATGTCTAGTTTAGGCTTTTTGAGAGGTAACTCCCATCCTTCCTTCACCAAACTCAATGGACCTCTTACAGGGTGGCCAAACAAAAGTTCAAAAGGGCTGTAGCCAACCCCCTTCTGTGGGACCTCTCTGTAAGCAAAGAGCAAGCAGGGTAAAAGGATGTCCCATTTCCGCCTAAGCTTCTCTGGTAACCCTTTTATCATTCCCTTTAGGGTCTTGTTGAACCTTTCCACAAGCCCATTGCACTGTGGATGGTAGGGTGTGGTAAACTTATAGTTTACTCCACACTCTTTCCACATTGCTTTTAAGTATCCAGACATGAAGTTAGTACCTCTGTCTGAAAGAACCTCCTTTGGAAAGCCCACTCTTGAGAAAACTGCAATGAGGGCTTTTGCCACCACAGGAGCTGTGGTGGTCCTCAGGGGAATTGCTTCTGGGTACCTGGTGGCATGATCCACTACCACCAGTATAAATCTGTGCCCAGATGCTGTTGGAGGATCCATGGGACCCACAATGTCTATTCCAACTCTTTCAAAGGGTACCCCCACCACAGGTAGTGGTATCAGGGGGGCCTTTGTTGTGCCACCTGACTTACCACTGGCTTGGCAAGTGACACAGGAGCGACAAAACTCCTTGACATTTTCTGACATGTGAGGCCAGTGAAAGTGTGGAACAAGCCTGTCCCAAGTCTTATTCTGGCCTAAGTGTCCTGCAAGGGGAATATCATGGGCCAAGGTAAGAAGGAAGCCCCTAAACTTCAAAGGTATAACCAACCTCCTGGTTGTGCCAGGCTTGGGGTCTCTAGCCTCTGAATAAAGGAGTCCTTCATCCCAATACACTTTATGGGTACCTTGAGCATTCCCTGCAGCCTCAGCAGCAGCTTGCTGTCTGAGGGGTTCAAGTGAAGGGCAATCTAATTGGGCCTGCCCCAGGTCTGCCCTTGAGGGTCCCCCTGTCCCCAGAAACTCAACCTGATCAGGTTCAAGCTCCTCAGAGACAGTCTCCTCTTGGACTGCAGAATCAGTTTCCTGTGAAACCTGATCCTCAACCTGGGGCAAGTGGGAAGGCACAGCCTTAACCCTCTTGCTCCTTCTCTTGGGTTGTGGTTGGTCTATTGTTTCAAGATCCACCACTGGTTCAGGAAGGCACTTCTTAGCCTGAGACCTTGTCACTGCAAGGACATGAGCTGAAATCCCTAGCATTTCTGCATGAGTCCTGTACTCCACTTCTGACCAAACTGAGCTTTCAAGATCATTGCCTAACAGACAGTCTACTGGGAGGTCTGCACTCACAACAACTTTCTTTAGGCCATCTACCCCTCCCCAGGAGAAGTTCACAACAGCCACACTATGGGAAGTAGTGGAGTTGCTTGCATTGGTCACTAGGTAACTTTCACCTAGTACAATTTGTCCAGGGTCCACAAAGCCAGGTGCCACCATTGTGACACTGGCACAAGTGTCCCTGTAGGCCTGAGCCAGTTTCTCATTAATTAAGGGAGTCTGCCTATATTTGCCCAGGTTACTGGGGCTTACTGCAGTGGGCAAAGATATGTCCACATCATATAGGAGAACTGCCAGATTCCACTTCAGTACCCAGGGTCAACCCTACTAAACCCTTTGGCTGTGTACCACCACTGCTGACTGTACTAGGGGGTGCAGTTGCTTTAGGAGCTGCAGTGGTGGGGACTGGATTTTTCTTAGTGCATTCACTGCCCCAGTGTGAAACTGATTTGCAGGTATTACACCAAGGTTTCTTTGGGCCATCGTTCTTCTTTTTCTTGTTTCCATTTTGGGAACCCCCCTCCTTATTGCTAGTTTGGGGGCCTGAAGACTTCTGGTCCTTTTCTTTATCTTTCTGATTCCCACCCTTCTGGTCTGTTTTCTTCTGGTCACCTTGGTTCTGGTTTTTCTGCTTAATCCTTGTTCTGACCCATTTGTCTGCCTTCTTTCCCAATTCTTGGGGAGAGGTCAAATCAGAGTCAACAAGGTATTGATGCAACAGCTGGTTCTGACAGTTATTAAGGATCTGTTCTCTCATCATAAGATTGTACAATCCTGTATAGTCTGAAACTTTACTTCCCTGCAGCCAACCCTCCAGAGCCTTAGTGGCACAATCTACAAAATCAGTCCAGTCCTGAGTCTGTGCTTTTTGGGTGTCTCTGAACAACAACCTGTATTGCTCAGTGGTTAGGCCAAACCCTTCAATAAGAGCACTCTTCAGAACAGAGTAGTTTTTGGCATCCTCAGGTCTAACAGTGAGGAGCCTGTCCCTCCCTTTCTCAGAAAAGGAGTACCATAAAATTGCTGCCCACTGATCCTCAGGGACCTGCTGTACCATGCAGGCCCTCTCAAGAGCAGTCATCCATTTGTGGATATCATCCCCTTCCTTGTAGGGGGGCACAATTTTTGTCAGGTTTCTATTGTCATAGGCCCTGTCTTTTTCTTTAGGAACTTTGCTGCCACCAGTGGCATCTAAGCCACTTATTTTCTGTTCCCTAGCCAAGGTAAGTTTAGCTTGAGCTAAGGTCAGTTTAGCTTGAGCCAGAGCTACCTCCTCCCTCTCTATCTGGAGTTGGACAGCCCTCATCCTGGCCCTATGCTCTTTTCTCTGGGAGGAAGTCATTCCTCTTTGAGATTCTCTTGAGGCACTAGAAAGGTGAGAGTCCCTTGACAGAGATCTCTCCCTTCTATTACCTGGGAGAATTTGGTTATGAGATCTGGAGTGGTGCTGGCCCTCTCCATTCCCATGTAGGTCCAAGTTGGCCTGGTTAAGCCTGGCAACCTGTACCTGGTTTCCCTGCTGATCCTGATCTTCAGGCTCTTCTACATCAGAGCCTTCCTCTTCCTCTTCCTCCTCCTCTTCTTCTGGAAGATTCTCATTCTCAGGGGAGTTTATCCCTTCCTCTGTTTCTAAGGGAGTCTGACTCACCTTGTCTAGGTCATCCTTTTCTAGGAGAGCTATTAGGGAAGGAATGGTAGGGCCTCTGCCCTTTTTTAGCCCCCTGGCTGTGCACAAGGCACTCAGGTCTTTGTGGCTAAGGTTGTCATATCTGGATGTTGTCCCTATAGGATCAACTTCTACAGGAGCAGAGCCTGAGGCTCTACCTGTATCAGACATGACTGCTAGTGAGGTGTAAGTGGTGCACTTACCTACACTAAGTGGTTTCCTACTGTACCTTGCTAGTGAGTTGTAGTCAGGGTGTGCTAATCCCTTTAATCTACAACTACTAAGTTCAGTAGAACTTAATATGCTAAGCTTTTGATTTATATGTACCTAGAGGTACTTGATGTGATCTTTCAATTTGATAAAGATTGCAATGGTAAAACAAACAGCAAGCTCAAATCCGCACCGCTGCACACCAATGTGAGAAGTTGGCCTGATAGGTAGTGTTTCCAATTCTGGAACCACTGGTTATCAGTCCAAACAAACCCCAAAGATGTCAGGTTGTAAGTCAACCTTGTAGACAAGCTATCCTAGTGGTAGCATGGACTAAGCAGCCTTAAAGGCTTAACTTAAGAGGTCGTGTTAAGCGAGCTGTTTTACCACATACAATCCTGTAATCAAATGAAAGGACACCACACAAGTATATATTATAAAAATATATGTATTTATTACTAAATTACTCCCCAGTACTCTTTATGAGGAAAGGGGCACAAGCGTTAAATCAAAAGCACTGTTACACATATAAAGTTGCACGTTTATGGATGAGGGCGGGTGGCCACTCAGACCATATATCAAAAAAGTGGTATAAGTAACACTTTACGAACAATGGTTAGGCCTAGGGCCTAGAGATTCGCTGGGAGCAGTCAGGACAAGCAATGAAGAAGTCGGGAGTAGCCCACAGGAGACGGGTGCAGCACGGAAAGTGCGGCGCGCACCAATGCACTGTCAATGGTGCGTAAAAGTCAGTTAAAGTGAATAAAAAGATACTTCCGCTGAACCTAGGAACACAAAACTTTAGACACAGACCCTAGAGGTGTGTACCAGTGTAAAGACACCGGCGTTGCAAAGTTACCTCACCCACAGGCCGTGGGTGCACAGGGTCGAAGTGGCGTCGGGTTCTGTCACGCAGGTTCTGGGTGCTTGGAGCTGTTGCAGCTGCAGGCGCTGTGAAGCAGAAGTGTCCGGTGCGATCCAAGGGTGGATCGATGTAGAAAAATACCTGAAAGCAGAGGGGACAGAGTCTGGGTCACTCAGCAGTGACCAGGGTGGAACCAGGACGGAACCAGGCAATGTCGGGCGCAATCAGGCGGTTGTCGATAGGCTTCTCTCCACTGTCACGTGGGCTCTGGGGCATCTGCGATGTCCAGGAGCAGGTCACGATCTGTCCCACGTAGGCTCTCGCCGTCAGCACCGTCGGCTTGAAGATTGTAGCAAACAGCACTTGGCAAAAGCAATCCACGCGGAACCGGGAGATTGCTTATCACTCGAACCAGGAGGGTCAGAGTGGGTGCTCCTTTTCACAGGAGCTGGTGCAGATCTGGAGCAACCAGAAAAGCAAGTCGGATTTCAAAGTTCGTCGGCACAGGGGCCACAAGCCAGCTGGCAAGTGACCGGGCCAACGCGTCGAGCGCACACAAGCAGAAGGGCCCCACGCAGCACTCAGCGAGTGTGGAGGGGTGAGCTTTGGTGCAAGTGGAGCTCGGGGCTGGGGCTTCTCAAACCCCGGTGTACAGCTTCAAGGGTCACTCGTGGGCCGCACGGTCAGCGTCTCGTGGCTTTTTCAAGATGGCGTGCCCCACGCTTCCGGTCGCCTCCACGGGTCTCAGCTCTGCAGGGACTGTGGATCGGGCAGGTAGAAGGCAGGCAAGCTTGATCTCGTCGATCTCTGTCGCTCGAGTTCCGGCGGGAACTGCAACAAAGCAAGGGTCGAGGGCTGGATGGTGCCTGTTTGCACAGGGTGGTCACTCCTTGACCACAAGGGAGATTCTTCAGTCTTCTCACGTCGTGTAGAAAGTCGAAGGGTCCAGATTTCGTTTCTTATGTTTCTTCAGGATGATCTGAGGTCCGTTGGGACTGCTCCCCCTCTTATTCGAATCTAGGGGGTTGGACATCCTGCTAGGTCCCCTCCTATGGGTGGGACCCAGGAAGGGGGTGGTTACACCCCTCTCCTTTGATCCTGGCCGCGCTGGGACAGGGGCTGGGAGGCCCCAGAACCGGTTTGGCCGGATCCTGCAAGGGGCAGCCTTGTGCTCCCCAGGCAGTGTCTGGTTTCATTGAAACCTCCCTACTCCAATCCACTATCTCCTGTCTGGGGTGGTTTGACACCGCCCTGTGACAGGAAACTCTTTGTCCAGGCCTCCTCTGCCGGGTTTCGGTCAGCAGCAGGAGGTCAGACCCGTGTCTGTGGCAGGGGCATCCATTTTGTGGATCTGAGGCTCATTTTAAATCAACCGCGTTTCAGTAAAGTAACATGTCTTCTCCCTCTAGAAGGGTGGAATGCTATCCCCGTCGCCAGAACTGGCGAGGGGATAGTATTCCAATTCGTATGACACCTTACACGACATGTTTTGATAAAGCCAAACCAAAGTTGCTATATAACCGCGAGGATTATAATGCGCTTAAGAGTATATGGTATGGCATTATCCCGGATCAGCTTAGGGAGTTGTTCCCGACAGCTGCAGACAGGCTCAGCTCACGCCAGAGCACCATCTCACATAAAACCACGCACTCTGCCCCCAGGATTGATGAGGCCTTCCATAGGAGTGGCTTACAGGCTATACATGTGTCCAGATATAGGTTTAGATATAGGTATACTATATCTAAGCAAGGGGTGATTTACACCCACTTGCCCCAGCTGAGTGTTCAGCCAGTTGTGTCAATTTAAGAACCAGCCAGGGGTGGCAAAAGCTATGCTTCAGCCCCTGGTAGGCCTTGGTGGCACCTATGCCCTGGGCACCTATAGTGCATGGTACAGGGGCTGACAAGGAGTCCATTTCCAATTGTGGTATGTACCTATAGCACATGTATTATGAATTTAGAGAGAGAACAGCAGGCTGGGGGTCTGATTAGCAGGCCCACAGCCTCAGTAAGTCGAAAACCAGTGAAGCAAAAAGCAAAAATTGGGGTGACCATAGGATAGCAGACCCTACTCTCCTACAAGGACAACAACAAGGAATAG